>NW_017309778.1:3316-18511 GCF_000935625.1 Nanorana parkeri | reverse complement strand
TATATAGATAATTTGTATTTTACATTTCACCTTGGTGTCCATTTTGCCATGTCGGATATTTATAATTAGGAAAGTTGTTTTCCAGAATTTGTTTTTATTTCTTAGGTTTAAATAATGTAGAATCCGGGTAAGCAACACAAAAGAAGAAAGAAGCAATGGGGAAAACGTTAAAACATATCAATAGCATCCGTCTTCCAATTCTGCACAAGGTGGCAAGCTCAAAGTGAAAGGAATGAACAGATAGGAAGTGATGTAATATAGAAACAGGAAGTGATGCAACAAACAGGACGTTTCAGGTTATAAATGAGTTGGGAGGAAGTAGAGAGCAGACATTGCTGAAACTGGCAAGAAAGGCGGTAATAAGATATTATTTGACATCCAGTAACCTCTCCCCACCACTTCCCTGTCATGTCTGTGCTCAGAGTTGGGCTTTAAATGGAATCTCTGGTTTAATTAGTGAGATTAACAACCTCAATAATATAATATAAAGCAGTCTAAGATGTCAGAATTATGGAGGAACTCTCCATCTTGACCCCTGCCATGGAGGAAACACCTACACATTGAGGGGGTTCAGGTGGCCTGGATCACATCTACAAGGTTACATCGATGGCAGCGTAGGATCAAAGACCAATGTGTTTCAAAGACGATCTCTGCTGTACTTTCAGAGACATTAACGAGTCCTGTAATATACTATAAGAAGCAGTCTGAGGTGTGAGGACTCTAGAGGAACTCTGTGCAGACATTATTCATCCCGGGACAGTCTGGATCATTCTCCGTTCATCATTTCTCTACAGAAAGCAGCATCTTATGTAGATCTCATGACATCATTGAGGATGGACAAAGACCAAACCCATATGACGGAGAGGATATTAAACCTCACGCTGGAGATCATCTACCTGCTGACCAGAGAGGTGAGGAGGATTCCGGGAGGTCACATGACATCACTCTGATCTTTAACAGTAAACTACAAAGCTGACCGGAGAGGTGAGGAGGATTCTGGGACGTCTGATGATAATTATTACGTTCTCTCTTTACACAGGATTATAAAGTAGTTAAGAAAACATCTCATGAGCCGTTATCACCCAGTGGCAGTCTCCACTGCCTGACAACAGAGGTAAACAGTGGTAAAAAGATCCTAGAAGTCACCCAGAAGATCATTGATCTGCTGACAGGAGAGGTGAGCGGTGCCGGGAATTCTGGGACACGATCCAGGAACAGACAAGGGATGTGTAGGTGACTGTATCATTGTGTGTGTCAGGTTCCTATAAGGTGTCAGGATGTCTCTGTCTATTTCTCCATGGAGGAGTGGGAGTATCTAGAAGGACACCGGGATCTCTACAAGGACGTCATGATGGAGAATGAGCTGCCCCTCACATCACCGGGTAAGAGGAGAGAGCAGTACGGAGGGTCCACCTAGATCCCCCATCATCTGATACACACATAGAAACAATGTATTCAGTCAGTGTGTGTGTTTCCTACAGATGGATCCAGTAAGAGGAACCCACCGGAGAGATGTCCCCGTCCTCTGTATTCCCGGGATTCCACACAGGAAGATCTCACCATCCCCCACCAGGATCAGGTAGATGGGACTAAACATATAGCCCAAAGAATGTAATCTAAGCTATTAGAGAAGGTTCTATGCAATTATTCTCTTGTTCCTTTATACAAATGTATTTGATTATCTTTGGGGTTTAGGCTGTAGAACTGAAAGACATCGAAGTTAAGGTTGAAGAAGAAGAAGAAGAAGAGACGTTGGTGAGTGGAGCTCAGCAGTCTATGGAGGAGGGGGAGATTATTGTGAAGAGTGAACAGGAGGAATCTTCTCTACATATGGACAGAAGTAAGTCATAAACACTGAATGTAAAGACAGTTCACGTTTTCATTTGACCTCTATGAGCCTGCAAAAATGTATATTTAAATAATTTCGAGAATTAACAAAATACAAATTTTGCTCACGGTCATCCCACTAAAAATAAGTCTAAAACCTGCAGTTCATCCAGACGAAAGTAGGAAACACTTGTAAAGCTTCGCCCAATTCGCTCCACAAAGGATTAAGAAATCCTTCCTAATTCCAGGCGGCAATTGGATAACTCTCTCTGGATAAACACTTAGCCATGTTTTCTCCTACACATATTAGGATCCATTAACATATACAATAGAGCGATCACAAACATATTCCTGACTTTTCCTCATTTTAAGCACTCTCCGTATTTGGAGGTTAACCATCAAGTTATACACAGTTTGTTCTCTCCTTGTTCAAGATAGAGAACCTTTCATCCTTCCGTAATGAAAAGATTAAGAAGTCTTAACTACTAAAAGGGAGATCATCATCTATGTACCCACACCACCATTCAATGTTTCAGAACAAATTATGTGGAGAGATACCATATGAAGGTCCATCTCTATTCCCCAATATAACGTCATGTGACCAGCAAATGAGGAGGAGATACTGAACACCATATGAAGGTCCATCTCCATTCCTCAATATAACGTCATGTGACCTACAAATGAGGAGGAGATACTGTACACCATATGAAGGTCCATCTCCATTCCTCAATATAACGTCATGTGACCTACAAATGAGGAGGAGATACTGTACACCATATGAAGGTCCATCTCCATTCCTCAATATAACGTCATGTCCCCAACAAATGAGGAGGAGATACTGTACACCATATGAAGGTCCATCTCCATTCCTCAATATAACGTCATGTCCCCAACAAATGAGGAGGAGATACTGTACACCATATGAAGCTCCATCTCCATTCCCCAATATAACATCATGTGACCAACAAATGAGGAGGAGATACTGTACACCATATGAAGGTCCATTTCCATTACCATGAGCTCTGACACACTGTTTGGTTCTAGAACAACCTATATGACTGAATGGAGAATATTTATAACATTTAAAAACTTTCTTCCCAACAGATGGAAGACATGTCTGGAATATTACGGAGAGACGTCTTATTCTATCTACAGACTCTTATGAAGGAGATGATGACATCACACAACATTCTCCAGGAGTGAATCCCATTACTCATAATAGACATCACAGACCTTCCCATTCAGAGACATCAATGGATCCGTCTAATCCTGAGGAATCTTCTGACCAATCACAGACTGTTACTCCAAATATCCATCTGAGACCTCACAGTGCGGAGAGATCAACAGATCCATCTAATTCCACGGAATGTTTAAGTTATGGAGTTCACACAGGAGACAGTTCATTGGCAAGTTTGGTGTGCGGGAACATAGAGCTCTTTGGACAAGAAACAATTAACACATTTGAGCATCCCTATATATGTTCAGAGTGTGGAAAGTGTTTCATTCAGAATGGAGACCTTTTAAGACACCAGAGAGTTCACGCCGATGGGCGTCCTTATTCATGCTCACATTGCGGAAAATGTTTCACTAAGATAGGAAAACTTATTGTACACCAGAGAAGTCACACGGGCGAGAGACCTTTTTCCTGTTCAGAGTGTGGAAAATGTTTTTCTGAGAAAGGAAAAGTCATTAGACATCAGAGAATTCACACTGGTCAGCGTCCTTTTCCCTGTTCGGAGTGTGGAAAAAGTTTTATGCACAAAGGAGACCTTGTTAGACACCTTAAAAGTCACACTGGCGAGCGTCCTTTTTCCTGTCCAGAATGCGGGAGATGTTTTTCTAGGAAAGAAGGTTTGGTTGGACACCAAAAAATTCACACTCAGTATGGCCTTTTTTCATGCTCAGAGTGCGAGAAATCTTTCACTCACAAAGGAGACCTTGTTCGACACCAGAGAACTCACACTGGTGAGCGTCCTTTTCCCTGTTCAGAGTGCGGGAAATGTTTCACTCAGAGAAGTGCACTTCATAGACACCAGAGTATTCACACAGGCAAAAATTCTTGTCCAGAGTGTGGGAAATGTTTCTCAAGGAAAGGAAGTCTGGTTGCACACCAGAAAATTCATGCTCCGGATGACTCTTGATTTATGTTGAAATAAATATTTTTCACAAAAATATAATCTACTAAGGCAGCTGTTCAGTTGGTAGAACTAGTGTATGAATCAAAATAAGTTTATAAAGCTGTCTACCCTAGCAATAGCGACATTTTGGACATAGGTGAAGTCTGATGGGCTAAATCACCTGTTGGCTTCTTATATTCTTTGGAGACTCTAGTAACAAGCTCTTAGTAACAAGCTCTGACTACTGCAAATCCTCTCTCGTATCATCCACATGGTGGTGTCCTTACTCCTCCATCAAATAAAAAAAATCCTATCAGGAAGACAGGCGGCACCTGGGGGGAGCAGGAATGAAGTCTTGGAAACTCGAGACAGAGAAGTATACCGGAGATACTTTTTTAACCACACGTTCCTCAGATTCTCCGGGTAGGGGGATGGGTTTAGAGGATGTTAATAATGTTAGAGATTTTAGGGGTGTGGTTTGATAGTTATAAGAGTAAACTATAGCAATGCAGCCCTGAAAAGAAACAATGCTGAGCTGGTCCCACACTCACAATGATGGTACCATAGCACTAAACTGTGGTGACACATGGGCAAATATGGTGACACATGGGGAAATATGGTGACACATGGGAAAATATGGTGACACATGGGCAAATATGGTGACACATGGGCAAATATGGTGACACAGGATGGCCACTGTTGTAAGTGGCCATCCTGTGTCATTGGTCATCAGTGCAGAAGAGCCACGTACATTGATGGTGAGAATGGCCCTTACATTGGGGGGTGGGGTCCCAGCCAGTGCCTATGTTTCCAGTGATGGTCATCATAGCCAGTGCCATTGGTTCCAGTGATGGTCTTCACAGCCAGTGCCATTGGTTCCAGTGAAACTAATCACACTAATCTCTCCATATGCCGATTGTCAGCTTCTTCGACATCAGTTGCAGCACATTCGATATGGTTGCTGTGGGCCTACCCTTGTAGCGTGAGGGGGCTGGGTTATCCATCCCCTTAGATTACATGTTCTTGTGACTCAGCTGACAAGGAGCGAAGCTTAAGCCATGCAGTATGGGTTCTCTCAAAGTTCAGGCCTCTGAAATGGGTCTAAAGCTTTTGGTTCTGCCCGAACGTGAACAATGGAGATCTTGCTGGAACTGATAACTAAGAAGAACCTGAATATCATCCTTGGTCATCTCCTCCACATACTGATTTCAGACCTGATGTGGCTGGTCTGGGATGGAGTGGACAGAAAAGTGAAAGAAGAGTAACCTCCGCTACCAACACAAAGAATTTCACAAGTGTGCCTGGTCATCTTCTCTCCGGCACACTGTTCTCATGATCCCCTCACAAGTCCTCAAGGTGGGATCACGTTGTATAGAAGATACACACTGGGCTCGTTTTGGGCTCAGCAGGTCTAAGTGCGGCACAACAAATACGTCACCTGTTTGTCAGAGAAATCCATCATTTCACATTGGGATTCTTGACCTTGGCACCTGTGAGAATCCCAGCCAGGGCCCATGGCACTCCACCAGGCACCACCCAGGACCACTTTAATGGTGGAATTTCACATATTGATGCTTTGAGTAGTTTCCACAGGAACCGATCTGAGCAGTCACCCGGCTCACCCCACAACTTGTACCTCAGGAGTTCCCGCCTCCCAGTTCCTCTCCTGGGATTGGCTGGGGGGAGCTGTCATTCAGTTCACCTCACAGCTTTTACCTCAGGAGTTCCCAGCTCCTCTTCTAGGACTGGGTGAGGGGAGCTGTCACTCAGCTCACCTCACAGCACCAACTTACAGCTATTACCTCAGGAGTTCCCGCTTCCCAGCTCATCTTCTGGGAGTGGGTAAGGGGAACTGTCACTAAATGCACCACACAGTACCAACTTACAGCTATTACCTCAGGAGTTCCCGCCTCCTATCTCCTCTTCTGGGAGTGGGTGAGGGGAGCTGTCACTTGGCGCACCAACTCACAGCTGTTACCTCAGCAGTTCCCACCTCCCAGCCCCTCTTGGGATTAGGTGTGGGGGAGCTGTCACTCAGCTCAGTTGACCTCACAGCTGTTACCTCAGTTCCTTCTTCCTAGTACCTCTCCTGTGATTGGACGAGGGGAGCTGTCACTCAGCGCACCACAGAGCACCAACTCACAGCTTTTACCTCAGGAGTTCCCAGCTCCTCACCCTCGCTCCTTCCTCGTCAGCCAATGGTGGAGTCAGGAAAGGGATCCCGTTCCACGGTGGTGATGATTCCCTGGGCTGTGCGGCTCCCACTGCTTAACTATATATACTAGGGATGCGCCGATCAATTGGCCGAAAATGGCACTTTTGGCATAATGCCGGAAGTGCCATTTTTTGCTGGAACAGCAGGGCATCCATTCTTTTTCTCCTCCCCGCTGTCTCCCAGGGGGAGGAGAGAAACTGTGACAGCCGGCCGAGCGTTGCGAGAGGAGAGCACTGTGAGCGGCCGGCATCTCTCCTCCCCACACCGCTCAGCCTCCTGTCACAGATCAGAGGAGAGCAGCGTGGGCAGAGACAGCCAGGCTGAGCTCTCCTCCCGCTCTGCCCAACCTCCTGTGTACAAGCAGTCAGTGATCGCTGAGTGTTTGTACATAATTAAGGACAGAGTATGTTTACTGTATCCTCAATTATGAATGAATGGGAAGTGATCCACATCACTTCCTGTTCGTTCATGATTGTGGCTATAGTAACCATACCCCGTTCTCATGTTATGAATGAACAGGAACACTCATAGAGGATTCTTGTTCATGTCTAACATAGACATGTGCGATTCGTTTCGTTACGAATCGAAATTCGTACGAATTTTCCTGAAATTCGTAAATTCGGAAGCATTCCGAAATCCGAATGGCAGTTTCCGAATTATATCCGAAATACGAAATTCCGTTAAGGAATTTCGGATCTGAATTTCTTTGAAACAGGAACTAATATTACCCCTGTAAATGAGGTTGAACAACATGACAAGATTTTTTTTTTAATCCGAAATACGGATCCGCTGCTGCTGAGAGTTGCATTACAAATACACAGGCAGGAAATACGAAATTCCGTTGACGTATTTTCGTTCCGTTACGAACATTCGTTATATATTGAAGTTAAAAAGCAAAGTACATTTATATTGGAGTTGATGGTAGTTTTTTTTAAAATACGAAATTCGGATACGGAATCCGTTAACGGAATTCGTATTTCGTTTTGGTTGACCGCAGGAGCTGCAGAAAAAGAGATCGAGGACTCTGTGTACTCTGTGTCCTCATTCTCTTTTTCTATTTTAAAAGGGAAATATCAGAGGACTGTTTAGATCCCTAATAAAACCAACTTGAAAAAGTTAAAATAAAAAACATTTTTGGTTTCGGCCTGACATTTGTTTTCATTTCGGTTTCGTTTTTCGGTGCACTTTTAATATATACTCACAATACTTGTATATGAATCTACGATGTTGAATTTCGATTTTTTTTTAGCTTGCTTTCCGTTCTGTAGGTGAAAAAACAACACATCAGGAACCAGGTGGAACTGGTCACATGAGGGATCTCGGCACTAAATTTAGGTCCCAAGATAGAGACAAGGAATATGTCGGAGGATGCACTTAGATTATGAAGGGTTTGACCATTGGGTCTCCTGCCCATCTTGTACCTGTAAATAGGAATTTGCTCTGTTTTTTAGTTAGAAGGTGGTCCTGTGGGGTCAGTGGGGGGTGGAACTGATCTGCAGTATGCTGACATGGGGGAAATCTGTCTATATACACTGCCTGGCCAAAAATAACGTTACCACCTGGATTTAGCTAAGGAAATAGGAATAAAGGTTCCATTAGATCATTACTGCAGTGATCAATACGTTTTATCTGGTTATGAAACCCTAACTGATACATCGAGCAGCTTCTCATTTCTTAAACCACCATGTGAGGACAGATCCTGTGGTCGTGGAAAAGATGGAACTGTTTCAGAAGGATGAAATTATTGGCCGGCGTCAAGCAAAGACTGAGGAGATTGCTGAAACTACTACAATTGGGATAAGAAGTGTTCAACGTATTATTAAAACCTGGGAGGACAGTGGTGAGCCGTCATCTTCGAGGAAGAAATGCGGTCGGAATAAAATCTTGAATGGTTGGGATCGTAGATTACTTAAAGGAGAACTATGAGGTGAGTGCTTTTCCATCACCTCATAGTTCTAGCCGACCTGTGACAATGAGACTGTCACAGGTCGGCTCAGTAGATCGGGAGGTGAGCGAACACATACCGGCGTTCGCTCACCTCTCGATCCTGTCACGGCGCTCTGCACTGACTGGCGGAACTCCGATAGCACTGACTGGCGGAACGGATGGGGGAGGGGGCGGGTACAGCTGGCTCTGCCTCTAGATAGGCAGAGCCAGCTGTCAGTCACGCAGCTGGGTGGATCCCGGCACAATTGTTGGGATCCGCTTCAGCTGCGGCGTCTCAGTATACCGCAAGCTACAGCTCGCGGTATACTGAGCCTAGGTGGACGGGAGGACGCTAGTTTGTGTCCTCCCGTTACCCTAAGGAGAACTATGGGGAAAAGCCTTAACCCCATAGTTCTCCTTTAACCCCATTTAGAATCTTTGGGATGAGCTGGAGAAGACTTTACGCAGAGCTCCGACTCTCCCATCATCACTACAAGAACTTGTTGGGAACATAAAGCGACTCTGGAAATAAATGTTGTGACATTGTATAAGCTTATGGAAACGATGCCACAGTGAATGTGTGCCGTAATCAAAGCTAAAGGCAGTCGTACTAAATATTAGTGTCTGACTTTTATTTTTGGCCAGGCCGTGTATAATCAAGATTTGTAATAAAGTGTGCAACATAGATAAAGGACGGGGCAGCGGGCAAAATATTGAAACATAATGTGAGCGGCAGTTTCTACACTCTCGGCAAGGTGGTGATCTCCCTTGCAGTGTGTGGAATGCACACACAGGAAGTGAGGTAAAGTACAGACAGGAAGTGACGTCACCTATAAACAGGAAGTTCCGGGTGAGAGGTGTGTTGTGAAGAAGTAAAGAGGAGACAATGCTTGAACTGGCAGCTGAGGAGGTAATAAGATATTACTTTATATCTACACCCAGAAACCCCCCCCGTCATGTCCGTCCTCGTCCTTCGAAGTCACACTGGCATCTTTCATCTCCAGTAGATGCTGCCACGCACATAAATTAATACGTATACTGTAATAATTATACGCGCACCATTGTGACCTGAATTTTGAGCCATTTACCCGCTTGTAAGCAGACGGTCCTTATCGGGGGACCGTCCAATACACTCTTATTAATGGAGGGGTGAACAACACATCTTATGGAGCAGAGGTGGGCAAACTTCGGTCCTCCAGGTATGGTGACACTACTAATCCTATCATGTCTATGGGAGTCATGCCTGTGGCTGTCAAAATCTTGCAATGCCTCACTGTAGTTCCACATCATCTGGAGGGCCGAAGTTTGCCTACCCCTGTTATAGGCTATTCTGTGTTATATACGTTGCACTGATGGTAATTGTCTCCTCAATGTCATGGATGCACAGTAATAGCTCAGACGATGTGCGGACATTTGTATCTTGAAGGATCAGATTGGCAGATTATGTAATTTGGACCAACCAACGCGATTCGTTAAGCAAATTGGAGGAGTCTTGGCTTCTTTTGGCTTCTCACCAGACTGGTGGTTCTGTCGTGTGATCCTGAACGTCCTCTATTGGTGGAGTTGGCCTGCCAAGTGGACAATTCAGTAAACATGTATTTTCTCCAATCTGATACGTACCAGATGAATCTTTCTCCTTAAAGCCCAACTGGAGACAAATTCATTTTTCATCTGTTAGTTGGAGAAGAAAGGGGTTAGAACACCTCTCAGATCATCATTCGTCCTTGTCCCCATTGAGCTGATTTCCCCTCACATCCTGTTCTGTTTGACACTGGTCATCTGGACAGAAAGTTAGAGGAAATCTCTGTGACCCAGAAGTCCTCAACAGAGATTCTAACCCAAACCGAGCCTCTCTAATATAGTCTGAGGTGTCAGAATTATGGAGTAAATGCCACTGTTCAAGATGTGGACTCTTCTCCTGTGGAGTCCGAGATGTAGCGGGTGTTCTGCCATGGACCTCTTACGGGGTAGTTTAGGCTTAACTACTGATTACTCCGAGGTCACTCATGAGATACTTGAAATCTTGGAGTAAGATAGGCTAAGGTTACGGGTGCAGCTGAGGTGGACATTGCGGCTGCAGGAGAGGTTGCAGATTGCAGGGACATTGGGGGCTGAAGACTACGGGAGGCAGTGAAACCTTAAGGCCGTGAGTACAGAGAAAGCTTGGCTTTGGGTTCAGCAGGTTGTGGTTGCTAAGGCTGTAAGCTGAGGAGCACTCAAGCTACGGGACCTCAGAGGAACATACTGACTCCTTGCTTAAATAACACTTCCAACACTATGACGCCTCATATCACGTGGCTGCAACACTCTGTAAAACCCAGAAGTGCCCACTGTCTTGTGATAGTGAGAAGGCATCAGCAGCTGGAGGCACCAGCCAACTGTGAAAGGAATACTGCAGACATCATCCATTCCGGGACAGTCCAGATAATTCTCAGTTCATTTCTCTACAGAGAGGAGCATCTTATGTCGATCTCATGACATCCGTGAAGATGGACAAAGACCAAACCCACGTGACTGAGAGGATATTAGACCTCACCCTGGAGATCATCTATCTGCTGACCGGAGAGGTGAGGAGGATTCTGGAAGGGGCCTATAACATATGATTTATGTCTTTATTAAAATTTAGACCGCACTGAAGAGGTGAGGAGGATTCTGGGAAGTCTGAATTGTTATTTTCTCTCTTTGCTCAGGATTATAAGGTAGTGAAGAAAATATCCGGTGATCCATTAACACCCAGCGGCTGTCTTCATGGGACATCACCCATCACAGAGCCTCCACCTCACCGCCTGACAACAGAGATAAACAGAGACAAGAAGATTCTAGAAGTCACCCAGAAGATCATTGATCTGCTGACACGAGAGGTGAGCGGTGCCGGGAATTCTGGGACATGGTCCAGGAACAGACAAAGGATGTCCTTACCATCTTGTCTTGATTTGTATTGTGATTGTAATGTCTTCCCTATATTGTAAAGCGCTGTGCAAACTGCTGGCGCTCTATAAATCCTGTATAATAATAATAATGTGTCTGGATGGTGACTGTATCATTGTGGGTGTCAGGTTCCTATAAGGTGTCAGGATGTCTCTGTCTGTGTGGAGGAGTGGGAGTATTTAGAAGGACACCGGGATCTCTACAAGGACGTGATGATGGAGAATGAGCCGCCCCTCACATCACCGGGTAAGAGGAGAGAGCGGTACGGAGGCTCCACCTAGATCCCCCATCATCTGATACACACATAGAAACAATGTATTCAGTCAGTGTGTGTGTCTCCTACAGATGGATCCAGTAAGAGGATCATCATTCGTCCTTGTCCCCATTGAGCTGATTTCCCCTCACATCCTGTTCTGTTTGACACTGGTCATCTGGACAGAAAGTTAGAGGAAATCTCTGTGACCCAGAAGTCCTCAACAGAGATTCTAACCCAAACCGAGCCTCTCTAATATAGTCTGAGGTGTCAGAATTATGGAGTAAATGCCACTGTTCAAGATGTGGACTCTTCTCCTGTGGAGTCCGAGATGTAGCGGGTGTTCTGCCATGGACCTCTTACGGGGTAGTTTAGGCTTAACTACTGATTACTCCGAGGTCACTCATGAGATACTTGAAATCTTGGAGTAAGATAGGCTAAGGTTACGGGTGCAGCTGAGGTGGACATTGCGGCTGCAGGAGAGGTTGCAGATTGCAGGGACATTGGGGGCTGAAGACTACGGGAGGCAGTGAAACCTTAAGGCCGTGAGTACAGAGAAAGCTTGGCTTTGGGTTCAGCAGGTTGTGGTTGCTAAGGCTGTAAGCTGAGGAGCACTCAAGCTACGGGACCTCAGAGGAACATACTGACTCCTTGCTTAAATAACACTTCCAACACTATGACGCCTCATATCACGTGGCTGCAACACTCTGTAAAACCCAGAAGTGCCCACTGTCTTGTGATAGTGAGAAGGCATCAGCAGCTGGAGGCACCAGCCAACTGTGAAAGGAATACTGCAGACATCATCCATTCCGGGACAGTCCAGATAATTCTCAGTTCATTTCTCTACAGAGAGGAGCATCTTATGTCGATCTCATGACATCCGTGAAGATGGACAAAGACCAAACCCACGTGACTGAGAGGATATTAGACCTCACCCTGGAGATCATCTATCTGCTGACCGGAGAGGTGAGGAGGATTCTGGAAGGGGCCTATAACATATGATTTATGTCTTTATTAAAATTTAGACCGCACTGAAGAGGTGAGGAGGATTCTGGGAAGTCTGAATTGTTATTTTCTCTCTTTGCTCAGGATTATAAGGTAGTGAAGAAAATATCCGGTGATCCATTAACACCCAGCGGCTGTCTTCATGGGACATCACCCATCACAGAGCCTCCACCTCACCGCCTGACAACAGAGGTAAACAGAGACAAGAAGATTCTAGAAGTCACCCAGAAGATCATTGATCTGCTGACACGAGAGGTGAGCGGTGCCGGGAATTCTGGGACATGGTCCAGGAACAGACAAAGGATGTCCTTACCATCTTGTCTTGATTTGTATTGTGATTGTAATGTCTTCCCTATATTGTAAAGCGCTGTGCAAACTGCTGGCGCTCTATAAATCCTGTATAATAATAATAATGTGTCTGGATGGTGACTGTATCATTGTGGGTGTCAGGTTCCTATAAGGTGTCAGGATGTCTCTGTCTGTGTGGAGGAGTGGGAGTATTTAGAAGGACACCGGGATCTCTACAAGGACGTCATGATGGAGAATGAGCCGCCCCTCACATCACCGGGTAAGAGGAGAGAGCGGTACGGAGGCTCCACCTAGATCCCCCATCATCTGATACACACATAGAAACAATGTATTCAGTCAGTGTGTGTGTCTCCTACAGATGGATCCAGTAAGAGGAACCCACCAGAGAGATGTCCCCGTCCTCTGTGTTCCCGGGATTCCACACAGGAAGATCACAACGTCTCTCGCCATGATCAGGTAGATGGGACTAAACATATAGTCAAAAGAATGTAATCTAAGCTATTAGAGAAGGTTCTATGCAATTATTCTCTTGTTCCTTTATACAAATGTATTTGATCATCTTTGGGGTTTAGGAAGATCTCACTGTCCCTCGCCATGATCAGGTAGGTGGGACTAAATATGTGGACCTAAAAATGTATTGTGAGCTGTGAGACAAAATTGTAAATTATAAATGTATTCTGTCACCTTTGGTGTTTAGGATGAAGAACTGAAAGTCATCAAAGTTGTGGTTATAGAAGAAGAAGAAGAGACGTTGGTGAGTGGAGCTCAGCAGTCAATGGAGGAGGGGGAGATGATGATGACAGAAAAAGAGGAGGAATCTTCTCTGGATATCACCAAAGGTGAGTGTGAATGTTATATACACAACTGATTCACATTTCTTTTTCTGTTGGTTGCTTTTTTAAAGGAAACTTATCTTAGTAGAAATATGTAGGTTGTCTCTGGTCACATTCTTCTGAAATGCTGAAGAGAGTTGAGATTATTGGAAAGAGCAGAATAAGAGTCCATGTAGATCCCCAATCATCTCCTATAACTGTTTCCTACAGATGGATCCAGTAAGAGGAACCCACCAGAGAGATGTCCCCGTCCTCTGTATTCCCGGGATTCCACACAGGAAGATCTCACCATCCCCCACCATGATCAGGTAGGTGGGACTCAGCATGTAGATATTAAGATGCATTCTAAGCTATGAGAAGACATTCCCTGGTGTAATCTCTTCCTGGTTACATATCTGATCTATCATCTTTGGGTTGTTGACCTAAAAATGTCTTCTAAACTATGAGAGAACTTTCCTCTATGTAATATCTCGTTATTTTCTGTACCTTTTCAAGATGTTATATTCCATCATCTTTGGTGTTTTAGGGTGAAGAACTGAAAGACATCAAAGTTGTGGTTATAGAGGAAGAAGAAGAGACGTTGGGGGGTGGAGCTCAGCAGTCTATGGAGGAGGGGGAGATGATGATGATGATGAAGAGTAATCAGGAGGAATCTTCTCTACAAATAGACGCAAGTAAGTAAGAAACATGAAATTCAGAAAGGCTTCACATTTTTAATTTACATCTATGAATAAAATGTATTTAAATTATTTTATGGAATCATAAGTGACAAATTTCAATCAAGTTCACCCTATCGGAATATGATCCGAAACCCGCTATTGATCCTGATGAAGACAGAAAACACGCTCGGCCCAATTTTTTCCAAAAAGGATTTTAAAAATCCTTCCTAATAACGGATGGCAATTAGACAACTTCACGGATGCCCATTCATCACTGTGTTTCCTGCATATATGAGGAGCCATTAGTAATTCTTTTATGTCAAATTGCACTCAATTTGCAGTAATGTACTGAGTCCTCCAACAAAAATTCCTGTAGAGGACTCTTCCTCATTTTCAGCCCTCCTACAGCAAAAAAAAACTCCTCTTTTTTACACAAAGTTTATTCTGTCCTTGTTCAAGAAAGAGAACTTACATAGTTACATAGTATTTGAGGTTGAATAAAGACATTAGTCCATCAAGTCCAACCTATTAGGATCTCATTCTAGGAGTACCCGTACCCCTGTATATTACCTGTACCCCTGTATATTACGGTCCCTTAAGAAATCGTCCAAAAGTTTCTTGAACAATTCCACATTCTTTGCTGAAATCACCGCCTGTGGCATTGAGTTCCAGACCCTAACTGATCTTACTGTGAAGAACCCCCTTCGCCCCTTGTGCTGGAATTTTTTTTCCACCAATTTTAGGTGGTGGCCTCTAGTTTTTGTAATGGAGTTAATTTTAAACAGTTTATTCCTAATGTTGCTGCCACCATTGAACATTTTGTACATGGAGATCATATCCCCCCTTAATCTCCTCACCTCTAATGTGAACATGTTTAAATTTAGTAGCCTTGTCTCGTAGCTCTGGTCCTCCATACCCCTAATTAGTTTGGTTGCCCTCCGCTGGACTTTTTCCAACTCAAGGACATCTTTTCTTAGTACTGGTCACCAGAACTGGACCGCGTACTCCAGATGAGGTCGAACCAATGATCTATAAAGTGGCAAAATTATAGACTTGTCCCTGCAATACATCCCCTTTTTAATACAGGACAAGACCCTGCTAGCTTTGTTTACAGCAGCCTGGC
>NW_017309778.1:0-2848 GCF_000935625.1 Nanorana parkeri | reverse complement strand
TACACTTCCCTTTTCTGTGTTCAATATTAAAAGTAATCACATTGTGATCACTATTACCCAATGACTCCCCAATTACAATATCCTCGATTAACTCTGCATTATTAGTGACAATTAGATCTAAGATGGCATTTTTTCTGGTAGGAGTCTCCACCATCTGGTCCATGAAATTGTCGCGCAACATGTTTAGAAATCGCCCCGCCTTTGCCGAACCCGAAGTTCCATTGGCCCAATTGATGTCTGGGTAATTGAAGTCACCCATCAAGACTACATTGCCCTCTCTTCCAGCTATTCCTATCTGTGAGTGAAGATTGACTTCTCCCTCTTCCCCTATATTTGGAGGTTTATAGCAAATACCCACGAGAAGTTTACAGCTAGCGTCCATCATATCTAGCTCCAGCCATAGAGTTTCCACGTCTTCCCCATTATTTGACGCGATATCGTCCCTTGTAAACTTGACATCCTTCAGTAAGAAAAAGATTAACAAGATCTTATTGGCTTAGAGGAAGAACGTCATCTATGTACCAACACCACCATTAAATGACCCCAAATAATTAGGTGGAGATAACGTACACCATATGAAAAGTCCATCTCCATTCCTCAATATAACGTCATGTGACCAACAAATGAGGAGGAGATACTGTACACCATATGAAGGTCCATCTCCATTCCCCAAAATAACGTCATGTGACCAACAAATGAGGAGGAGATACTGTAATTTGTAACTAATCCCATGTCTGTGTTCTGAGATTTTGTTACGTTGTAGAACAATATATATGACTGAATGGAGAATATTTATAACATTTGTTTAAATATTTCTTCCCCACAGATGGAAGACATGTCTGGAATACTACGGAGAGACATCTTATATTATCTACAGGTTGTTATGAAGGAGATGATGACATCACACAACATTCTCCAGGAGTGAATCCCATTACTCATAAGAGACATCACAGACCTTCCCATTCAGAGACATCAGTGGATCCGTCTAATCCAGAGGAATCTTCTGACCAATCACAGGCTGTTACTCCAGATATCCATCTGAGACATCAGAGTGCGGAGAGATCAACAGCTCCATCTAATCCCACGGCTTGCTTAAGTTATGGAGTTCACACAGGAGAGAGTTCATTTTCAAGTTTGGTTTGTGGAAACCTAGCCCTTGTTAGAATCGAGAAAAGTGACACAGCTGAGAATCCCTATTTTTCTCCAGACAATGGGAAATATTTCATTCAGAATGACGACCGTCTAAATCACCAGATAATGCAAGATATTGCACGTCCTTTTTCCTGTTCAGAGTGTGGGAAAAGCTTCAGCCGTAAAGGGAAACTTACTGCACACCAGAAAATTCACACTGATGAGCGTCCTTATGTATGCTCAGAGTGTGGGAAAAGTTACATTGAGAAAAGATACCTTATGTTACACCAGAGAGTTCACACTGGTGAGCGTCCATTTTCTTGTTCAGAGTGCGGGAAATGTTTCACTAAGAAACTGGGACTAACGAGACACCTTAAAATTCACACTGGTGAGCGTCCTTTTTCCTGTTCAGAGTGCGGGAGGAGTTTTACTCAGCAAAGTGTACTTTTTAGACACAAGAGTATTCACACGGGTGAAAAGTCTTTTTCATGTTCAGAGTGCGGGAAGTGTTTCTCTAGGAAAGGAAGTGTGGTTATACACATGAAAATTCACAATCGGGATAGACATTTTTCATAAGTTTTGGATTTATTTTACAGCAAAAAGATAATCTAATATGGCAAATGTTCAGTCAGTAGAGCATCTGTATGCATAAAGTTTATAGAGGGGTCTGTTCTAGGAAATGTGATATTTCTGTCACAGGCGAAGTCTGAATCATCTGTTACCTTCTTATATTCCTTGGAGTCTCCAATAGTAAGATGTAACACTACAAATACGTTCCTTTTTGCCCACATTGGGGTGTCCCTCCAATCAGGCAGAGGACCCCATGTAATGGGAGGAGCCAGAATGTAGACCCGGGAACTCGATATATATATATAAATACCACACATTCCTTAGATTCTTTGTGTAAGGGGGAGGTTTGGGGGTTCCTCAACATTATTAAATATTTTAGGGGCGTGGTTGATAGTTAAAGGCCAATCAGGATTAACATATGACAATACTGTCCTCAAAAGAAATAGCGCTGAGCTGGTCCCACACTTACAAAGAGGGCAATAAAGTACTATACTGTGGTAATGCATGGGGGCTGCAAACATACAATGACCGCAATAAAATGCAGAGAAAATAACTAAAGCACGTTCTGCCTATTATTTTTGCGTTCTGCTGCAAAATGTGTATGACTATGATTACAGAAATTGAGGAGGAGAGGAGCTGTCAGAGAATGTAGTGTGGATGGTGGAGGAGAGCTGTCAGAGAATGTAGTGTGGATGGTGGGGGAGAGCTGTCAGAGAATGTAGTGTGGAAGGTGGGGGAGAGATGTCAGAGAATGTAGTGTGGATGGTGGGGGAGAGCTGTCAGAGAATGTAGTGTGGATGGTGGGAGGAGAGCTGTCAGAGGATGTAGTGTGGATGGTGGAGGAGAATGTAGTGTGGATGGTGGGGGAGAGCTGTCAGAGAATGTAGTGATGATGGTGGAGGAGAGCTGTCAGAGAATGTAGTGTGGGAGGTTGGGGAGTAGAGAATGTAGTGTGGATGGTGGGAGGAGAGCTGTCAGAGAATGTAGTGTGGATGGTGGAGGAGAGCTGTCAGAGAATGTTGTGTGGATGGTGGAGGAGAGCTCTCAGAGAATGTAGTGATGATGGTGGAGGAGAGCTGTTAGAGAATGTAGTGTGGATAGTAGAGGAGAGGTGTCAGAGAATGTAGTGTGGATGGTGGAGGGAGAG
>NW_017309777.1:45726-46410 GCF_000935625.1 Nanorana parkeri | reverse complement strand
AGGCTGTCCCTGGAAATCTTTGCGTTCTGATTGGTTTCGGTGATCTCTGCGCTCTCCTTGTGATGTGATTTCGGTTCCTGGAGTCTCACTTCTCATGTCACCTCTTGTCTGAATGCAGATACTGGTTTTGGCAGTACACAGACCACCGGTTTTGGAACGTCGGCATTCGGAACAAACAACAGTGGCGGCTTGTTTGGAAACACGCAAAATAAACCCGGTAAGCCGTGTGAGTGATCGCGGTGCGTCTGCCCCTGAGCCGTGTCATGCCGGATTTTCAATGTTCATGGATTCCTGCGCACACTGCTCATAGATCCGCCCCTGAGGAGCATACTGCCAGTCACAGGGGAGCCCCTCATAATGGGCACAGCGGGTGTACAGACCCGGGAACTCAGCACAGGGATGGTGGGGGCCCCTCATAATGGGCACAGGGATGGTGGGGGCCACTCATAATGGGCACTGGGATGGTGGGGGGCCCCTCATAATGGGTACAGGGGGTGTACAGACCCGGGAACTCAGCACAGGGATGGTGGGGGCCCCTCATAATGGGCACAGCGGGTGTACAGACCCGGGAACTCAGCACAGGGATGGTGGGGGCCCCTCATAATGGGCACAGGGATGGTGGGGGCCCCTCATAATGGGCACAGCGGGTGTACAGACCCGGGAACTCAGCACAGGGATGGTGGG
>NW_017309777.1:42453-44865 GCF_000935625.1 Nanorana parkeri | reverse complement strand
TAATGGGCACAGGGATGGTGGGGGCCCCTCATAATGGGCACAGGGATGGTGGGGGCCCCTCATAATGGGCACTGGGATGGTGGGGGGCCCCTCATAATGGGTACAGGGGGTGTACAGACCCGGGAACTCAGCACAGGGATGGTGGGGGCCCCTCATAATGGGCACAGCGGGGTACAGACCCGGGAACTCAGCACAGGGATGGTGGGGCCCCTCATAATGGGCACAGCGGGTGTACAGACCCAGGAACTCAGCACAGGGATGGTGGGAGCCCCTCATAATGGGCACAGTGATGGTGGGAGCTCATCATAATGGGCACAGCGGGGTACAGACCCGGGAACTCAGCACAGGGATGGCGGGAGCTCCTCATAATGGGCACAGCGGGGTACAGACCCGGGGACTCAGCACAGGGATGGCGGGAGCTCCTCATAATGGGCACAGCGGGGTACAGACCCGGGGACTCAGCACAGGGATGGCGGGAGCTCCTCATAATGGGCACAGCGGGGTACAGACCCGGGGACTCAGCACAGGGATGGCGGGAGCTCCTCATAATGGGCACAGCGGGGTACAGACCCGGGGACTCAGCACAGGGATGGCGGGAGCTCCTCATAATGGGCACAGCGGGGTACAGACCCGGGGACTCAGCACAGGGATGGCGGGAGCTCCTCATAATGGGCACAGCGGGGTACAGACCCGGGGACTCAGCACAGGGATGGCGGGAGCTCCTCATAATGGGCACAGCGGGGTACAGACCCGGGGACTCAGCACAGGGATGGCGGGAGCTCCTCATAATGGGCACAGCGGGGTACAGACCCGGGGACTCAGCACAGGGATGGCGGGAGCTCCTCATAATGGGCACAGCGGGGTACAGACCCGGGGACTCAGCACAGGGATGGCGGGAGCTCCTCATAATGGGCACAGCGGGGTACAGACCCGGGGACTCAGCACAGGGATGGCGGGAGCTCCTCATAATGGGCACAGCGGGGTACAGACCCGGGGACTCAGCACAGGGATGGCGGGAGCTCCTCATAATGGGCACAGCGGGGTACAGACCCGGGGACTCAGCACAGGGATGGCGGGAGCTCCTCATAATGGGCACAGCGGGGTACAGACCCGGGGACTCAGCACAGGGATGGCGGGAGCTCCTCATAATGGGCACAGCGGGGTACAGACCCGGGGACTCAGCACAGGGATGGCGGGAGCTCCTCATAATGGGCACAGCGGGGTACAGACCCGGGGACTCAGCACAGGGATGGCGGGAGCTCCTCATAATGGGCACAGCGGGGTACAGACCCGGGGACTCAGCACAGGGATGGCGGGAGCTCCTCATAATGGGCACAGCGGGGTACAGACCCGGGGACTCAGCACAGGGATGGCGGGAGCTCCTCATAATGGGCACAGCGGGGTACAGACCCGGGGACTCAGCACAGGGATGGCGGGAGCTCCTCATAATGGGCACAGCGGGGTACAGACCCGGGGACTCAGCACAGGGATGGCGGGAGCTCCTCATAATGGGCACAGCGGGGTACAGACCCGGGGACTCAGCACAGGGATGGCGGGAGCTCCTCATAATGGGCACAGCGGGGTACAGACCCGGGGACTCAGCACAGGGATGGCGGGAGCTCCTCATAATGGGCACAGCGGGGTACAGACCCGGGGACTCAGCACAGGGATGGGGGGGGCCCCTCATAATGGGCACAGCGGGTGTACAGACTAGTTGTATGTGAGCAGCTTGTAATGGTGTTCTGTCTTTCTCCAGGTGGACTCTTTGGTACCGGCACATTCAGCCAGCCAGCCGCCTCCTCCACCAGCTCGGCGTTCGGTTTCGGAGCAGCGGCCGGTACAACAAACGCCTTGTTCGGATCGACGAATACCGGAGGAGCAGCAGGGGGAGGGGGAGGTCTCTTCTCATCCCAGAACAATGCCTTTGGACAGACAAAGCCTTCGACTTTTGGCAGTGAGTGACCGATCCCGGCTACACCGGCACTTTACATACATAGTACACGCCCCTTGCCCCACACACTGAGCAGTCAGTATCCATGGCCAGCACTCCGATGGTACTGAAACTATAAATCCCCCCCATACGATCATCACTCACTGGGTCATGTTCTCTTGGTCTGGTCCTCCTATTGGCTTGTGGACAGTTATAATATGGAATGGAACTGGAACCTCTCCCTTAGATTTCTCACTCTTTGGATCATCCGTGTGGTCTGGTCCTTCCCTCAAGTCCTCACTCATTGGGTCATGCTTGGTTGGTCTGGTCCTTCCCTCAAGTCCTCACTCATTGGGTCATGCTTGGTTTGGTCCTCTCCTTCCCTCATCAAGTCCTCACTCATTGGGTCATGCTTGGGTGGTCTGGTCCTTCCCTCATCAAGTCCTCACTCATTGGGTCATGCTTGGGTGGTCTGGTCCTTC
>NW_017309777.1:36637-40595 GCF_000935625.1 Nanorana parkeri | reverse complement strand
GCCCCTCATAATGGGCACAGCGGGTGTACAGACCCGGGAACCCAGCACAGGGATGGGGGTGGGGGCCCCTCATAATGGGCACAGCAGGGGTACAGACCCGGGAACTCAGCACAGGGATGGTGGGGGCTCCTCATAATGGGCACTGCGGGGGTACAGACCCGGGAACTCAGCACAGGGATGGTGGGGGCCCCTCATAATGGACACAGGGATGGTGGGGGACCCTCATAATGGGCACAGGGATGGTGGGGGCCCCTCATAATGGGCACAGGGATGGTGGGGGCCCCCTCATAATGGGCACAGGGATGGTGGGGGCCCCTCATAATGGGCACAGCGGGTGTACAGACTAGTTGTATGTGAGCAGCTTGTAATGGTGTTCTGTCTTTCTCCAGGTGGACTCTTTGGTACCGGCACATTCAGCCAGCCAGCCGCCTCCTCCACCAGCTCGGCGTTCGGTTTCGGAGCAGCGGCCGGTACAACAAACGCCTTGTTCGGATCGACGAATACCGGAGGAGCAGCAGGGGGAGGGGGAGGTCTCTTCTCATCCCAGAACAATGCCTTTGGACAGACAAAGCCTTCGACTTTTGGCAGTGAGTGACCGATCCCGGCTACACCGGCACTTTACATTTACTGAACAGAGAAGTATGTAACTGGCCATCAGTTATACTAACTAATACATCAAGGAAAGTGATGTGGGTATGATGGAACTCAGGGTTGAATATAATTCCAGAGAAGATGGAATTGAGGAACTCAACAAAAGCCAGGAACGTGTCCCGCTCACCCTGCCAAATGATGAAGATGTCGTCAATGTAGCGGGTCCACAGTTTAACGTGGGCACGGTACAGTGGCGACGGATATATGTACATCTCCTCAAGAAAACCCACAAACAGATTAGCAAAAGATGGTGCAGCTGAACTGCCCATCGCAGTTCCCTTAGTCTGTAGGAACATCTGATGTTCAAACAAAAAGAAGTTATTTTCAAGAATGTACCTTAGACATACTAAGACACACTCTATAGCCATAACATCATACTTAGCGTAGCTTGGTAAGGTCCTTCCCTCATCAAGTCCTCACTCATTGGGTCATGCTTGGGTGGTCTGGTCCTTCACTCATCAAGTCCTCACTCATTGGGTCATGCTTGGGTGGTCTGGTCCTTCCCTCATCAAGTCCTCACACATTGGGTCATGCTTGGGTGGTCTGGTCCTTCCCTCATCAAGTCCGCACTCGTTGGGTCATGTCTAGTAGCTGATCCCCTCTGTAGTCTGCACTCCTTTGGTCATGTCTAGTAGCTGATCCCCTCTGTAGTCTGCACTCCTTTGGTCATGTCTAGGCGGTCCCCTCCCTAGTCCGCACTCGGTGGTTCATGTCTAAGCGGTCCCCTCCTTAGTCCGCACTCATTGGGTCATGTCTAGGCGGTCTACTCCCTAGTCTGCACTCCTTGGGTCATATCTAGGCGGTCCACTCCCTAGTCCGCACTCGTTGTGTTATGTCTAGTCGGTCCACTCCTTAGTCTGCACTCGTTGGGTCATGTCTAGGTGGTTCCCTCCCTAGTCTGCACTCGTTGGGTCATGTCTAGGTGGTTCCCTCCCTAGTCAGCACTCGTTGGGTCATGTCTAGGCAGTCTGCACTCGTTGGGTCATGTGTAGGCGGTCCCCTCCGTAGTCCGCACTCCTTGGGTCATATCTAGGCGGTCCCCTCCCTAGTCCGCACTTGTTGGGTCATGTGTAGGCGGTCCCCTCCGTAGTCCGCACTCGTTGGGTCATGTGTAGGCGGTCCCCTCCCTAGTCCGCACTCGTTGGGTCATGTCTAGGTGGTCTGGTCCTCATCTTGGCTCCCAGATACATTGATGTTGGGTGTTGCGGTCTATAGAGTCCCGCCTACATTGAATCGTCTGAGCTTTTCTTGTTGCGGACTTTGTGTTTCACATTAAATTGTCCGTGTTTTACCCGAAGTCCGGCGCTTCAGCACAGGGATGGTGGGAGCTCCTCATAATGGGCACAGCGGGTGTACAGACCCGGGAACCCAGCACAGGGATGGGGGTGGGGGCCCCTCATAATGGGCACAGCAGGGGTACAGACCCGGGAACTCAGCACAGGGATGGTGGGGGCTCCTCATAATGGGCACTGCGGGGGTACAGACCCGGGAACTCAGCACAGGGATGGTGGGGGCCCCTCATAATGGACACAGGGATGGTGGGGGACCCTCATAATGAGCACAGGGATGGTGGGGGCCCCTCATAATGGGCACAGGGATGGTGGGGGCCCCCTCATAATGGGCACAGGGATGGTGGGGGCCCCTCATAATGGGCACAGCGGGTGTACAGACTAGTTGTATGTGAGCAGCTTGTAATGGTGTTCTGTCTTTCTCCAGGTGGACTCTTTGGTACCGGCACATTCAGCCAGCCAGCCGCCTCCTCCACCAGCTCGGCGTTCGGTTTCGGAGCAGCGGCCGGTACAACAAACGCCTTGTTCGGATCGACGAATACCGGAGGAGCAGCAGGGGGAGGGGGAGGTCTCTTCTCATCCCAGAACAATGCCTTTGGACAGACAAAGCCTTCGACTTTTGGCAGTGAGTGACCGATCCCGGCTACACCGGCACTTTACATACATAGTACACGCCCCTTGCCCCACACACTGAGCAGTCAGTATCCATGGCCAGCACTCCGATGGTACTGAAACTATAAATCCCCCCCATACGATCATCACTCACTGGGTCATGTTCTCTTGGTCTGGTCCTCCTATTGGCTTGTGGACAGTTATAATATGGAATGGAACTGGAACCTCTCCCTTAGATTTCTCACTCTTTGGATCATCCGTGTGGTCTGGTCCTTCCCTCAAGTCCTCACTCATTGGGTCATGCTTGGTTGGTCTGGTCCTTCCCTCAAGTCCTCACTCATTGGGTCATGCTTGGTTTGGTCCGGTCCTTCCCTCATCAAGTCCTCACTCATTGGGTCATGCTTGGGTGGTCTGGTCCTTCCCTCATCAAGTCCGCACTCGTTGGGTCATGTCTAGTAGCTGATCCCCTCTGTAGTCTGCACTCCTTTGGTCATGTCTAGTAGCTGATCCCCTCTGTAGTCTGCACTCCTTTGGTCATGTCTAGGCGGTCCCCTCCCTAGTCCGCACTCGGTGGTTCATGTCTAAGCGGTCCCCTCCTTAGTCCGCACTCATTGGGTCATGTCTAGGCGGTCTACTCCCTAGTCTGCACTCCTTGGGTCATATCTAGGCGGTCCACTCCCTAGTCCGCACTCGTTGTGTTATGTCTAGTCGGTCCACTCCTTAGTCTGCACTCGTTGGGTCATGTCTAGGTGGTTCCCTCCCTAGTCTGCACTCGTTTGTCTAAGCGGTCCCCTCCTTAGTCCGCACTCATTGGGTCATGTCTAGGCGGTCTACTCCCTAGTCTGCACTCCTTGGGTCATATCTAGGCGGTCCACTCCCTAGTCCGCACTCGTTGTGTTATGTCTAGTCGGTCCCCTCCCTAGTCTGCACTCGTTGGGTCATGTCTAGGTGGTTCCCTCCCTAGTCTGCACTCGTTGGGTCATGTCTAGGTGGTTCCCTCCCTAGTCAGCACTCGTTGGGTCATGTCTAGGCAGTCTGCACTCGTTGGGTCATGTGTAGGCGGTCCCCTCCGTAGTCCGCACTCCTTGGGTCATATCTAGGCGGTCCCCTCCCTAGTCCGCACTTGTTGGGTCATGTGTAGGCGGTCCCCTCCGTAGTCCGCACTCGTTGGGTCATGTGTAGGCGGTCCCCTCCCTAGTCCGCACTCGTTGGGTCATGTCTAGGTGGTCTGGTCCTCATCTTGGCTCCCAGATACATTGATGTTGGGTGTTGCGGTCTATAGAGTCCCGCCTACATTGAATCGTCTGAGCTTTTCTTGTTGCGGACTTTGTGTTTCACATTAAATTGTCCGTGTTTTACCCGAAGTCCGGCGCTAGGCGCGTGACCGCCCGGCGCTAGGCGCGTGA
>NW_017309777.1:30594-35863 GCF_000935625.1 Nanorana parkeri | reverse complement strand
CGTGACCGCCCGGCGCTCGGCACGTGACCGCCCGGCGCTCGGCACGTGACCGCCCGGCGCTCTGAACACAGACTCCAGACGTCTATGGGGTTGTGTCCCTCATATCTGCCCTCCCTCTAGATCTCAGCATACATTGTAGTGGACGGACGGGGGAGTTCAGGAAGCAGTCAGTCCAGAGGCTGACATGAGGTGGAATGCTAGTTACTCCCAGTAATGTGTCCTTCTCATTGCAGCATTTGGGACGAGCACAAGCAGTGGAGGACTCTTCGGGAACACGAATACCACCGCCAACCCCTTTGGTGCCACCGCCAGTAACCTGTTTGGAGGCTCCACGTTTGCTGCAGCTCCCTCTGGAACGACCATCAAATTCAATGTGAGTCCCCTCCCACCTCAGAGACACAACAGGAAGCCCCCAGACAAGACTAGTGTCCCCATTGGAGGGTTTCTCCCCCAATTCTGTTCTGGGAATAACTGTAAGACTCTGAATTCCACTTTGTATTGGTGACAACGGGGGACAAATAAAGGGGGTAAATCTTCCAGGGGGGGGCAATAAACACCTGACAGAGCTGCACACCCTTCCACTGTTTATCCAGAGCAGTTCAGTCTCTACATCTGATTTGGGGACTATAAAAGTCCTTAACCACCTGCTGTCCGGGCGGCGGCTTCTTGAGGGCAGGTGGGCGTCTTTAGATGTCCCCTCCCGTTCCGCTGGGGCCCACCACCAAGCTGCGCGCACGAGCGGGATACCGCCTTTGAGGTCAGGTGTTGGATGGGGAGACCTGGCTGGAGGTCAGTAGTGTTGAGGTCAGATCCTGATGTTGGATGGGGAGACCTGGCTGGAGGTCAGTAGGGTTGAGGTCAGATCCTGATGTTGGATAGGGAGACCTGGCTGGAGGTCAGTAGGGTTGAGGTCAGGTGTTGGATGGGGAGACCTGGCTGGAGGTCAGTAGGGTTGAGGTCAGATCCTGATGTTGGATGAGGAGAACTGGCTGGAGGTCAGTAGGGTTGAGGTCAGATCCTGGATGGTGAGACCTGGCTGGAGGTTACCTCCGTCATTGGGGGAGGGGTGCACACACTTTCCTCCATATAGTGTAAGAAGACACAAGACTTGAACTTTAGGAATCGGAGATGTTGGCTGCGGTTCGGCTTTGAAGAAATGTTATTCATCCGATCCTGTGAGCCGGCCGCACTTCCTCCAGCCTGTCTCCTCCTCCACTTACAGCAATGGTATGGTCCTCGGCGTTCTCATGTCATATACACTGTATTGGAGGTGATGACTTGAGGATTCCTAGACCGCCGCAGCGGGAGGGGAGGGGACACTCCAATGAGCAGTTCACCCCTTGTAGTGCGGGGGTTAATAAAATGTCTGGATATGAAGCAAATGGGTTGGATCCGTCTGTCCTCTTGAGTTCTGATACGGGACAGGAAGTGCCAGGGGGCATCACACCCTGTGGGGACAGGAAGTGCCGGGGGACATCCCACCCTTTATCACTTTGTGACCCCCCCCCCTCTGATCTTCTGCTTGCAGCCTCCATCGGGGACGGACACCATGGCCAAGGGCGGAGTCACCACCAACATCAACACCAAACATCAATGTATAACGGCCATGAAGGAGTACGAGAGCAAGTGCCTGGAGGTGAGTGTCCTGTGCGGCCTCTGCAAGTCACACGTCACCCGGCGCAATGCTGAGCCCTTCTGTTCTGTCACAGGAGCTGCGTCTGGAAGATTACCAGTCCAATAGAAAGGGGCCCCAAAATCCCGTGGGAGCGGCCACAGCCGCCGGTTTGTTTGGCGCCCCAACTGCTGCTGCCAGCGCAACCACGGGCCTATTCGGGTCCACGCCGGCCAGCAACACCTTCTCCTTCGGAAATAAGAATGCCTTCGGACAGAGTAAGTGATCCTCAAATCTGCCCCTCTGGCCTTCCCCTTCAGTCTTGTATGTGCCCCTCCGGCCTTCCCCTTCAGTCTTGTATGTGCCCCTCCTGGCCCTTCCCCCTCAGTCTTGTATGTGCCCCTCCTGGCCCTTCCCCCTCAGTCTTGTATGTGCCCCTCCGGCCTTCCCCTTCAGTCTTGTATCTGCCCCTCCTGCCTTCCCCTTCAGTCTTGTATCTGCCCCTCCGGCCTCCCCCTTCAGTCTTGTATGTGCCCCTCCGGCCTTCCCCCTCAGTCTTGTATCTGCCCCTCCTGCCTTCCCCTTCAGTCTTGTATCTGCCCCTCCGGCCTCCCCCTTCAGTCTTGTATGTGCCCCTCCGGCCTTCCCCCTCAGTCTTGTATCTGCCCCTCCCGGCCTTCCCTCTCAGTCTTGTATCTGCCCCTCCGGGCCTTCCCCCTTCAGTCTTGTATCTGCCCCTCCGGCCTCCCCCTTCAGTCTTGTATGTGCCCCTCCGGCCTTCCCCCTCAGTCTTGTATCTGCCCCTCCCGGCCTTCCCTCTCAGTCTTGTATCTGCCCCTCCGGGCCTTCCCCCTTCAGTCTTGTATCTGCCCCTCCGGCCTCCCCCTTCAGTCTTGTATGTGCCCCTCCGGCCTTCCCCCTCAGTCTTGTATCTGCCCCTCCCGGCCTTCCCTCTCAGTCTTGTATCTGCCCCTCCGGGCCTTCCCCCTTCAGTCTTGTATCTGCCCCTCCGGCCTCCCCCTTCAGTCTTGTATGTGCCCCTCCGGCCTTCCCCCTCAGTCTTGTATCTGCCCCTCCCGGCCTTCCCTCTCAGTCTTGTATCTGCCCCTCCGGGCCTTCCCCCTTCAGTCTTGTATCTGCCCCTCCGGCCTCCCCCTTCA
This sequence comes from Nanorana parkeri, assembly GCF_000935625.1. Classification (NCBI taxonomy): domain Eukaryota; kingdom Metazoa; phylum Chordata; class Amphibia; order Anura; family Dicroglossidae; genus Nanorana; species Nanorana parkeri. The sequence goes on along the minus strand of NW_017309777.1, from coordinate 33,091 downwards.
GTCTTGTATGTGCCCCTCCGGCCTTCCCCCTCAGTCTTGTATCTGCCCCTCCCGGCCTTCCCTCTCAGTCTTGTATCTGCCCCTCCGGGCCTTCCCCCTTCAGTCTTGTATCTGCCCCTCCGGCCTCCCCCTTCAGTCTTGTATGTGCCCCTCCGGCCTTCCCCCTCAGTCTTGTATCTGCCCCTCCCGGCCTTCCCTCTCAGTCTTGTATCTGCCCCTCCGGGCCTTCCCCCTTCAGTCTTGTATCTGCCCCTCCGGCCTCCCCCTTCAGTCTTGTATGTGCCCCTCCGGCCTTCCCCCTCAGTCTTGTATCTGCCCCTCCCGGCCTTCCCTCTCAGTCTTGTATCTGCCCCTCCGGGCCTTCCCCCTTCAGTCTTGTATCTGCCCCTCCGGCCTCCCCCTTCAGTCTTGTATGTGCCCCTCCGGCCTTCCCCCTCAGTCTTGTATCTGCCCCTCCCGGCCTTCCCTCTCAGTCTTGTATCTGCCCCTCCGGGCCTTCCCCCTTCAGTCTTGTATCTGCCCCTCCGGCCTCCCCCTTCAGTCTTGTATGTGCCCCTCCGGCCTTCCCCCTCAGTCTTGTATCTGCCCCTCCCGGCCTTCCCTCTCAGTCTTGTATCTGCCCCTCCGGGCCTTCCCCCTTCAGTCTTGTATCTGCCCCTCCGGCCTCCCCCTTCAGTCTTGTATGTGCCCCTCCGGCCTTCCCCCTCAGTCTTGTATCTGCCCCTCCCGGCCTTCCCTCTCAGTCTTGTATCTGCCCCTCCGGGCCTTCCCCCTTCAGTCTTGTATCTGCCCCTCCGGCCTCCCCCTTCAGTCTTGTATGTGCCCCTCCGGCCTTCCCCCTCAGTCTTGTATCTGCCCCTCCCGGCCTTCCCTCTCAGTCTTGTATCTGCCCCTCCGGGCCTTCCCCCTTCAGTCTTGTATCTGCCCCTCCGGCCTCCCCCTTCAGTCTTGTATGTGCCCCTCCGGCCTTCCCCCTCAGTCTTGTATCTGCCCCTCCCGGCCTTCCCTCTCAGTCTTGTATCTGCCCCTCCGGGCCTTCCCCCTTCAGTCTTGTATCTGCCCCTCCGGCCTCCCCCTTCAGTCTTGTATGTGCCCCTCCGGCCTTCCCCCTCAGTCTTGTATCTGCCCCTCCCGGCCTTCCCTCTCAGTCTTGTATCTGCCCCTCCGGGCCTTCCCCCTTCAGTCTTGTATCTGCCCCTCCGGCCTCCCCCTTCAGTCTTGTATGTGCCCCTCCGGCCTTCCCCCTCAGTCTTGTATCTGCCCCTCCCGGCCTTCCCTCTCAGTCTTGTATCTGCCCCTCCGGGCCTTCCCCCTTCAGTCTTGTATCTGCCCCTCCGGCCTCCCCCTTCAGTCTTGTATGTGCCCCTCCGGCCTTCCCCCTCAGTCTTGTATCTGCCCCTCCCGGCCTTCCCTCTCAGTCTTGTATCTGCCCCTCCGGGCCTTCCCCCTTCAGTCTTGTATCTGCCCCTCCGGCCTCCCCCTTCAGTCTTGTATGTGCCCCTCCGGCCTTCCCCCTCAGTCTTGTATCTGCCCCTCCCGGCCTTCCCTCTCAGTCTTGTATCTGCCCCTCCGGGCCTTCCCCCTTCAGTCTTGTATCTGCCCCTCCGGCCTCCCCCTTCAGTCTTGTATGTGCCCCTCCGGCCTTCCCCCTCAGTCTTGTATCTGCCCCTCCCGGCCTTCCCTCTCAGTCTTGTATCTGCCCCTCCGGGCCTTCCCCCTTCAGTCTTGTATCTGCCCCTCCGGCCTCCCCCTTCAGTCTTGTATGTGCCCCTCCGGCCTTCCCCCTCAGTCTTGTATCTGCCCCTCCCGGCCTTCCCTCTCAGTCTTGTATCTGCCCCTCCGGGCCTTCCCCCTTCAGTCTTGTATCTGCCCCTCCGGGCCTTCCCCCTCAGTCTTGTATCTGCCCCTCCCGGCCTTCCCTCTCAGTCTTGTATCTGCCCCTCTGGGCTGTGTAATACCTCCCTGGCTCCATCTTTCAGGCACCGGCACATTTGGAGCCAACACCGGAGGTCTCTTTGGCCAGACTGCCGCTCAGCCGGCCACCAGCCTGTTCAACAACAAGCCATTTGGAACGGCAACTACAACCCCCAACACGGCCTTCTCCTTTGGAAGCGCCAACACGTTGGGTCAGCCTCAGGCCAGCACCATGGTGAGTCTCTCCTCCTGCGTCGGCTCGTTGTGCGTCTTCCTCGTCCTTACAGACATTTCATATTTATCTTTCAGGGTCTGTTTGGCAGCACGCAGGCTACGCAGGCCGCAGGCTTATTTGGCGGCACCGCCACCAACACCAATGCCGCCTCAGCCTTTGGCACTGGAACCAGTTTGTTTGGACAGACGACCACCACTCCGTTTGGGGGTGTTGGGGGCGCGGTATGTGTGATATACGTCTTAGTCACGGGGGCTTGCCGGCTGGTATATAGTGTCATTATGTGGGGGGTATGTCTGGGTGTACGGGGGGTTGTATAGGGGTGTGGGGTATGTCTGTGCTGGAGGTGGT
>NW_017309777.1:27239-30508 GCF_000935625.1 Nanorana parkeri | reverse complement strand
GTGGAGGGGGTGTATAGGGGCGGGGTTATGTCTGTGCAGGGGGTGGTGGTTAGGGGTGGGGTTATGTCTGTGGCCTCTTCAAGGGGGAGTCCAGCTGGCTGGCTGACGGCTCCACCATCCTCTTCTTCTTTTCCAGAGCTTGTTCAACAACAACAAACCTGCTGCTTTTGGGACGGCAACGACCAGCGCCCCGGCTTTTGGCACAGCCACTGGCGGCCTGTTTGGGGGTAAGGGGGGAGAATAGATTTCACTTGTTGGGTTGAAGTCCATTGGGGGCGGGGTATATTTGTATCCTGGAATTTGGTTGTATAGGGGGAGCGTGTTTATCCCGTGCACCACACATGAGCGGTCCGTGCTGAGGTTTATTACAAGTCAGCGGAAGCCCCCTTTATCTCGGCAGGTTGTGAGAACTATTTTCTTCTCTTTGCAGGATTCGGGTCCGGCACCGCAGGGACCGGCCTTTTTGGCAATAAGAACGCACCTGGGACACTCGGGGCAGGATTGGGCACGGCATTCGGACCCGGTGAGTTTCTATACACTAGATGGTGTGCCTACAATTAAAGTGGAACACTGCCTGCTGGGGGGGAGGGGCTCTTGCTATGATGCTCTTTTGGCACACTGTTCCTCTGCAGCACTGACGGATATACACTCGCTGTCGTCTACAACAGGAGGCCGGCCTTGTAGGACCCCCTCCCGGTCCCATCTGGGGGGCCGGCCTTGTATGAACCCTCCCACTCCCATCTGGAGGGCCGGCCTTGTATGAACCCTCCCACTCCCATCTGGAGGGCCGGCCTTGTATGAACCCTCCCACTCCCATCTGGAGGGCCGGCCTTGTATGAACCCTCCCACTCCCATCTGGAGGGCCGGCCTTGTATGAACCCTCCCACTCCCATCTGGAGGGCCGGCCTTGTATGAACCCTCCCACTCCCATCTGGAGGGCCGGCCTTGTATGAACCCTCCCACTCCCATCTGGAGGGCCGGCCTTGTATGAACCCTCCCACTCCCATCTGGAGGGCCGGCCTTGTATGAACCCTCCCACTCCCATCTGGAGGGCCGGCCTTGTATGAACCCTCCCACTCCCATCTGGAGGGCCGGCCTTGTATGAACCCTCCCACTCCCATCTGGAGGGCCGGCCTTGTATGAACCCTCCCACTCCCATCTGGAGGGCCGGCCTTGTATGAACCCTCCCACTCCCATCTGGAGGGCCGGCCTTGTATGAACCCTCCCACTCCCATCTGGAGGGCCGGCCTTGTATGAACCCTCCCACTCCCATCTGGAGGGCCGGCCTTGTATGAACCCTCCCACTCCCATCTGGAGGGCCGGCCTTGTATGAACCCTCCCACTCCCATCTGGAGGGCCGGCCTTGTATGAACCCTCCCACTCCCATCTGGGGGGCCGGCCTTGTATGAACCCTCCCACTCCCATCTGGAGGGCCGGCCTTGTATGAACCCTCCCACCCCCATCTGGAGGGCCGGCCTTGTATGAACCCTCCCCCTCCCATCTGGAGGGCCGGCCTTGTATGAACCCTCCCACTCCCATCTGGAGGGCCGGCCTTGTATGAACCCTCCCACTCCCATCTGGAGGGCCGGCCTTGTATAAACCCTCCCACTCCCAGCTGGAGGGCCAGCCTTGTATGAACCCTCCCACTTGCAGCATTAGGGGCGGCCTTGTAGGACCACTCCCATCTGGAGGGCCGGCCTTGTAGGACCCCTCCCACTCGCAGCTTTAGGGGCGGCCTTGTAGGACCCCTCCCACTCGCAGCCTTAGGGGCGGCCTTGTAGGACCCCTCCCACTCGCAGCCTTAGGGGCGGCCTTGTAGGACCCCTCCCACTCGCAGCCTTAGGGGCGGCCTTGTAGGACCCCTCCCACTCGCAGCCTTAGGGGCGGCCTTGTAGGACCCCTCCCACTCGCAGCCTTAGGGGCGGCCTTGTAGGACCCCTCCCACTCGCAGCCTTAGGGGCGGCCTTGTAGGACCCCTCCCACTCGCAGCCTTAGGGGCGGCCTTGTAGGACCCCTCCCACTCGCAGCCTTAGGGGCGGCCTTGTAGGACCCCTCCCACTCGCAGCCTTAGGGGCGGCCTTGTAGGACCCCTCCCACTCGCAGCCTTAGGGGCGGCCTTGTAGGACCCCTCCCACTCGCAGCCTTAGGGGCGGCCTTGTAGGACCCCTCCCACTCGCAGCCTTAGGGGCGGCCTTGTAGGACCCCTCCCACTCGCAGCCTTAGGGGCGGCCTTGTAGGACCCCTCCCACTCGCAGCCTTAGGGGCGGCCTTGTAGGACCCCTCCCACTCGCAGCCTTAGGGGCGGCCTTGTAGGACCCCTCCCACTCGCAGCCTTAGGGGCGGCCTTGTAGGACCCCTCCCACTCGCAGCCTTAGGGGCGGCCTTGTAGGACCCCTCCCACTCGCAGCCTTAGGGGCGGCCTTGTAGGACCCCTCCCACTCGCAGCCTTAGGGGCGGCCTTGTAGGACCCCTCCCACTCGCAGCTTTAGGGGCGGCCTTGTAGGACCCCTCCCACTCGCAGCTTTAGGGGCGGCCTTGTAGGACCCCTCCCACTCGCAGCTTTAGGGGCGGCCTTGTAGGACCCCTCCACTTAGAGCCTTCCTCTGTTTTTTGCTCGCCGAGCCCTTTGCCGTAGTTTGAGATGAGGGGGGAGTTCCTGTAATTTGGTCCTGGAGGTGCTCTCGGGATTCTGCGTAGGCACACAAGGGAGATGCTTCACCGCTGCTCTACTGGTTCCAAGCCTGGGCCACCTTACACAGGGCACCGGCTCTCCATTGGCCATGCGTGGCAGATCATAGATGCAGTTACAGGGGCCACACAGCCAGACTTCTCATCAATTTTCTGGGACCAATAGCGATCCACTTCCTGAGGTGTGCAGGTTGTCTTCAAGGATTCAGTTGGACGACACACGGTCAGAACGCACATCAACCTTCAGGGTGGAACTGGACGTTTGACACCCCTTAAGGGTGCAGGTGGCTCAGGAAATCAGAATTGGCGGCCCCGTCCTGTGAAGAGTCTTTTCATCATAGTGATACTGAGGCCTCCAGCCATCTCCTTCCCACGATGGGTTCTTCCACCTCCATCAGAACATTGTCCTGCCGCCTTTGTTTGGTTCCGAAGCCTCCCAGAGAGATTTCCCTGAACCGTTCAGATGTGGTGCAGGCAGTTCAGCCATGGCGGATAATCTGTACATACCATCTGAACCTTCCCGGCAGGGGCCCCTACTTGTCATGCCACCATTCCTAGGTGGATCTCCTCACTTGATGGAT
>NW_017309777.1:22218-23993 GCF_000935625.1 Nanorana parkeri | reverse complement strand
CCTCTATATCCTGTATTGCTGATGGGGGTTATATGGGCTGTTAGTGTCCAATCATTGGTGGTGGCTCTATGTAACCCGTGGCCTATGATTGAAGGAGCCGATGTCCTCAGACTTCATCATCCTCTGTTTTCTCTTCCAGCTCTGAACACCGGGCAGACCTCAATATTCGGAGGCAACCAGGCAAAAATGGGCACACTCGGCACCGGCACATTCGGCACCGCTGGGTTTAACACGGCCGGGGGCGGCTTGGGATTCGGTGGTACTCAGGCCCCTGTCGGTGAGTAACGAAGCTCCGAGATGTCTGCACAGAATCAGACTTTGCTGCTGAGAGAACTCTCCCGATCATCGCTGAGAGTTCCATGTGTGGTGACGGGAAGAACCCTTTCCTCCTGAAGACCCTTTTCTGTCCTTTCCTCCTGAAGACCCTTTTCTGTTTCTCTCCTCCTGAAGACCCTTTTCTGTCCTTTCCTCCTGAAGACCCTTTTCTGTCCTTTCCTCCTGAAGACCCTTTTCTGTTCTTTCCTCCTGAAGACCCTTTTCTGTTCTTTCCTCCTGAAGACCCTTTTCTGTTCTTTCCTCCTGAAGACCCTTTTCTGTTCTTTCCTCCTGAAGACCCTTTTCTGTTTCTCTCCTCCTGAAGACCCTTTTCTGTCCTTTCCTCCTGAAGACCCTTTTCTGTCCTTTCCTCCTGAAGACCCTTTTTCTGTTCTTTCCTCCTGAAGACCCTTTCTGTTTCTCTCCTCCTGAAGACCCTTTTTGTTTCTCTCCTCTAGCTCTGAGTGACCCCAATGCAGCGGCTGCCCAGCAATTGGCTCTCCAGCAGCAAATCAATGCCCTGGCCTACTCTCCATACGGGGACTCCCCTCTCTTCAGAAACCTCATAGATGACCCCAAGAAGAAGGAGGAGGTGAGTAGTCGTGACTTCTGGAGGCTAGAATGATCTATATCTGGCATCATGCAGAGTCCCCCCTCAGAGGGATATCAAAGTAACACCCAATCCCGGCGGGAACTCGCTCCCTACTACAGCTGGACGGTCAGCCATGTCATCCTCCAGGACCTCGGGCTGAGCGTCTCCCATCCATGTCTATAGCGGAGATGTTCCTAGGGGCCAAGCTTGGTCAGGTGCTGGGGAAGTGTAGGGATCTCTATAGGCAGGAGGACTCTCCATGGGGTGTGGTTAGGGATGCGCTGATACCGATACCACGTATTTGGGAGAGTACTCGCCTAGCCGATACTTCCTGCATCAGGGCGCCGAGTCATTACACGGGGCCCGGTTTCCTGATTGGCCGGGAAGCGTCTCCATGCTCCCTTGTCACTTGTGATGAGAGAGCATGGAGCAGACTTCCCGGCCAATCAGGAAGCTGTGCGCGGTGTAATGACTCGGCGTTCTGATTGACCAGGAAGCTGGCTTCATGCTCCCTCGTCACCTAATGATCAGGGAGCCGGCCAATCAGAAAGCAGGGCGCTGCGTCATTACTCCGCGCACGGCTTCCATGATGCTCCGGCTGGGTACCAGAGGAAGGCCGCGTTCTGGCTGGAGGGGCCCCGGGGGTGACGGGCCGGACAAGGTGAGAGGCGACTTTCTTGGTAAGCGGAAAGCCGGGTCATTAGACGCCACCCGACTTCCTGAATGAGAAGGGCCCCTGGGAGTAGTGTGTTCTAGTGAGATGAGGGTCCCGGGAGTAGAGTGTTGTAGTGAGATGAGGGCCCCGGGAGTAGAGTGTGTTGTAGTGAGATGAGGGCCCCGGGAGTAGAGTGTTGTAGTGAGATGAGGG
>NW_017309777.1:17917-19888 GCF_000935625.1 Nanorana parkeri | reverse complement strand
CTTTCCTCCTGAAGACCCTTTTCTGTTCTTTCCTCCTGAAGACCCTTTTCTGTTCTTTCCTCCTGAAGACCCTTTTCTGTTCTTTCCTCCTGAAGTCCCTTTTCTGTTTCTCTCCTCCTGAAGACCCTTTTCTGTCCTTTCCTCCTGAAGACCCTTTTCTGTCCTTTCCTCCTGAAGACCCTTTTTCTGTTCTTTCCTCCTGAAGACCCTTTCTGTTTCTCTCCTCCTGAAGACCCTTTTTGTTTCTCTCCTCTAGCTCTGAGTGACCCCAATGCAGCGGCTGCCCAGCAATTGGCTCTCCAGCAGCAAATCAATGCCCTGGCCTACTCTCCATACGGGGACTCCCCTCTCTTCAGAAACCTCATAGATGACCCCAAGAAGAAGGAGGAGGTGAGTAGTCGTGACTTCTGGAGGCTAGAATGATCTATATCTGGCATCATGCAGAGTCCCCCCTCAGAGGGATATCAAAGTAACACCCAATCCCGGCGGGAACTCGCTCCCTACTACAGCTGGACGGTCAGCCATGTCATCCTCCAGGACCTCGGGCTGAGCGTCTCCCATCCATGTCTATAGCGGAGATGTTCCTAGGGGCCAAGCTTGGTCAGGTGCTGGGGAAGTGTAGGGATCTCTATAGGCAGGAGGACTCTCCATGGGGTGTGGTTAGGGATGCGCTGATACCGATACCACGTATTTGGGAGAGTACTCGCCTAGCCGATACTTCCTGCATCAGGGCGCCGAGTCATTACACGGGGCCCGGTTTCCTGATTGGCCGGGAAGCGTCTCCATGCTCCCTTGTCACTTGTGATGAGAGAGCATGGAGCAGACTTCCCGGCCAATCAGGAAGCTGTGCGCGGTGTAATGACTCGGCGTTCTGATTGACCAGGAAGCTGGCTTCATGCTCCCTCGTCACCTAATGATCAGGGAGCCGGCCAATCAGAAAGCAGGGCGCTGCGTCATTACTCCGCGCACGGCTTCCATGATGCTCCGGCTGGGTACCAGAGGAAGGCCGCGTTCTGGCTGGAGGGGCCCCGGGGGTGACGGGCCGGACAAGGTGAGAGGCGACTTTCTTGGTAAGCGGAAAGCCGGGTCATTAGACGCCACCCGACTTCCTGAATGAGAAGGGCCCCTGGGAGTAGTGTGTTCTAGTGAGATGAGGGTCCCGGGAGTAGAGTGTTGTAGTGAGATGAGGGCCCCGGGAGTGACGAGGGTTACGGTGAGATGTGGGCCCCGGGAGTGACGAGGGTTACGGTGAGATGAGGGTCCCGGGAGTGACGAGGGTTACGGTGAGATGTGGGCCCCTGGGGGCCAGGCCCCCGGCTATGACATCATTTCCTCTTTTAGTATTGTGATTTTTGTTGTCTGTATTTCAGCGTCTGAAGCCGACCAATCCCGCGGCTCAGAAGGCGCTCGCCACCCCGACGCATTACAAGCTGACCCCGCGTCCTGCCGCCAGGGTGCGCCCCAAAGCCCTCCACGCGGCCGGGACCGCCAAGTCGCAGCTCTTCGATGGATTGGATGACGACGAACCTCTGATGACGGGAGGAGCTTTCATGCCCAAGTAAGTGTCCCCCTTCCAATGGGCGGGGCCCGCTGGCTGATTGGCTGATGTCATCAATTCCAGTCCTTCTCCTAGCTCTGGCAATCTTCCATCTTATCAGCCGACGTTCTGTGGCCCCTGCCAGATCGGTTATACCAGGGGCCAATCGTCCACCCGTCCCGGCTTCTGGAGCCCCGGCTCTGAGAGGCATTGTGGAGTCTCTACCTCCCTCATCATCGTGCGTGGAACGCATCTGGTTGCTGGGCCTCGTTCCGTTCGTTCTTCAGTCGGGGTAGAACATCATTTAGCCCTTGCCACCATCAAAACCTGACGTGGAAACTATTCGGCATGTTGTATGTTCCATGTGGTAGACATGACCATCAGACTGGCTGCACTGGTCTACGTTCTCAGCCTTCTCTTACAGGGGCCAGGGT
>NW_017309777.1:17673-17901 GCF_000935625.1 Nanorana parkeri | reverse complement strand
CTTCTTTTTGGCGGCGGTGGTCTCTGATGTCTGCTTCCAGTTCTTCCCCAGGAGGTCTCCCATCATTGTCTGGCTGCTGGGAGGATGGTGAGGGTTTTCCTTCCGGACACTTTCTGAATTGCTGTTCCAATGTGACCATGGGCCGGCCGTTGTGAAGGGACTGACCTGGCCCTGCGTTCCAGCATGCGTTGCTTCTGCCGGGAAGTGACGCGCCACCTGCTTGCTCTG
>NW_017309777.1:16407-17417 GCF_000935625.1 Nanorana parkeri | reverse complement strand
CTCCCTGTTAGCCCCTGACGATGCAACCTCCCCCTCAAGCTACCTGGAGACTGGAGACAGGTAATGGCTCCCGCCAATCTGCCAACTCTGTGTGATCGAGTGTGCGTCTGTGGAACGCGCGCGCGTCTGTGGAACGTCTCGGCTCCATCCTTTCCTTCTCTTTGAAGGTCCAGTGACAACCACGGAGGAGTGGAGGAAGATCAGGATGAGGAGGTGTCCACCTTCTACCCGTCTCCATTATCCAAGCCTCTGCCCTCCAGCCAGGACAAGCACCTGGACAGCATGGACGACACCATCGTGGCCCTGAACATGCGGCCGGGCGTGAGGAGCGGGCTGGACCTCGGCGTGGATGAGAACTCCCGCAATGAAGATCCCCCCCTTCCAGGGTAGGATAGTCTTCCCCGGGGGGCCCCCCCTTCCAGGGTAGGATAGTCTTCCCCGGGGGGCCCCCCCTTCCAGGGTAGGATAGTCTTCCCCGGGGGGCCCCCCCTTCCAGGGTAGGATAGTCTTCCCCGGGGGGCCCCCCCTTCCAGGGTAGGATAGTCTTCCCCGGGGGGCCCCCCCTTCCAGGGTAGGATAGTCTTCCCCGGGGGGCCCCCCCTTCCAGGGTAGGATAGTCTTCCCCGGGGGGCCCCCCCTTCCAGGGTAGGATAGTCTTCCCCGGGGGGCCCCCCCTTCCAGGGTAGGATAGTCTTCCCCGGGGGGCCCCCCCTTCCAGGGTAGGATAGTCTTCCCCGGGGGGCCCCCCCTTCCAGGGTAGGATAGTCTTCCCCGGGGGGCCCCCCCTTCCAGGGTAGGATAGTCTTCCCCGGGGGGCCCCCCCTTCCAGGGTAGGATAGTCTTCCCCGGGGGGCCCCCCCTTCCAGGGTAGGATAGTCTTCCCCGGGGGGCCCCCCCTTCCAGGGTAGTATAGTCTTCCCCGGGGGGCCCCCCCTTCCAGGGTAGGATAGTCTTCCCCGGGGGGCCCCCCCTTCCAGGGTAGGATAGTCTTCCCCGGGGGGGCCCCCCTT
>NW_017309777.1:7742-16181 GCF_000935625.1 Nanorana parkeri | reverse complement strand
GGGGGGTTGTATGTCTGTGTCTGCGTCCCATTTCTGCATGGCGGGGACAATGTAAACAATGCTGCTTTGTTCGCGCTTCCTTCCAGGGCAGCCGAGGTGACGCTGAATGAAGTTTGGCCGATCAATAAGACGACTCGAGAGCTGATCAAGAGCCCCGAGCAGTTGTCTGAGATGAACTACAAAAGCAAGCTGGAGGCCGCTTCCCGCAAGCAGGGGGCCCAGTTCAAGGAGTACCGTCCCGAGACCGGATCCTGGGTCTTCCGGGTGAGCCTATCCTTCCGGGGGGGAGGGGGTGTGTATGATCTTCCTTCTATAGAGAGAGTACCGTCCTGAGACCGGATCCTGGGTCTTCCGGGTGAGCCTATCCTTCCGTGGGGGGGGGTGTATGATCCATCTATAGAGCGAGTACCATCCCGAGACCGGATCCTGGGTCTTCCGGGTGAGCCTATCCTTCCGTGGGGGGGGGGGGTATGATCCATCTATAGAGCGAGTACCGCCCCCGAGACCGGATCCTGGGTGGTCGGAGTGAGCATATAATTTTGGGAAGGAGGAGGGTGGGCGGGCGCTTGGAGAGGGGGGCGTGCTCGGATGGAATCTCCGGTTTATGATTGGCTCCCTGTGGTTGGCTGTATCGGCGCCCGGTGAGGTGATGGGACTTGTAATGCTTCTCTATGTCGGCAGGTGAAGCATTTCTCCAAGTACGGTCTGCAGGACTCGGACGAGGAAGAAGAAGGCTCCACCTCCACGGCAGAAAATAAGATCAAATCTGCAGCTCTGCCGCCCCCCGGACAAGCACCGCCCCCAGCACCGGCCGCCCTGGATGGAGGACTCACCCCTCCGCCACAGGTAGAGAAGGGCAGAGGGTGTAGCTGGGCGCCGAATCACCGTATTGTGGTGTCTGGGAGGGGCACGTGATTAAATAATAACCGTTCACTCGTCGTGTCCATAGTGTGTGTTATTGGTTTACAGATGCCGACTTCTCCGTGTGCAACCGTTCTGTGCCGGGCAACCGGTCTGTGCCGGGCAACCGGTGGGCCGCGCACTTCTATCATGCCGGTCCCAGCCTCTGAATGAAAGGAGTTGGTGATTTTGCAAGCTGTTATGTTGATGTGCAGCTCCTGGCACGCCGCCGGTGACTGGGTCCGGTGCAGCTCCTGGCACGCCGCCGGTGACTGGGTCCGGTGCAGCTCCTGGCACGCCGCCGGTGACTGGGTCCGGTGCAGCTCCTGGCACGCCGCCGGTGACTGGGTCCGGTGCAGCTCCTGGCACGCCGCCGGTGACTGGGTCCGGTGCAGCTCCTGGCACGCCGCCGGTGACTGGGTCCGGTGCAGCTCCTGGCACGCCGCCGGTGACTGGGTCCGGTGCAGCTCCTGGCACGCCGCCGGTGACTGGGTCCGGTGCAGCTCCTGGCACGCCGCCGGTGACTGGGTCCGGTGCAGCTCCTGGCACGCCGCCGGTGACTGGGTCCGGTGCAGCTCCTGGCACGCCGCCGGTGACTGGGTCCGGTGCAGCTCCTGGCACGCCGCCGGTGACTGGGTCCGGTGCAGCTCCTGGCACGCCGCCGGTGACTGGGTCCGGTGCAGCTCCTGGCACGCCGCCGGTGACTGGGTCCGGTGCAGCTCCTGGCACGCCGCCGGTGACTGGGTCCGGTGCAGCTCCTGGCACGCCGCCGGTGACTGGGTCCGGTGCAGCTCCTGGCACGCCGCCGGTGACTGGGTCCGGTGCAGCTCCTGGCACGCCGCCGGTGACTGGGTCCGGTGCAGCTCCTGGCACGCCGCCGGTGACTGGGTCCGGTGCAGCTCCTGGCACGCCGCCGGTGACTGGGTCCGGTGCAGCTCCTGGCACGCCGCCGGTGACTGGGTCCGGTGCAGCTCCTGGCACGCCGCCGGTGACTGGGTCCGGTGCAGCTCCTGGCACGCCGCCGGTGACTGGGTCCGGTGCAGCTGGGGAGCTGGGGACATGAAGGGGGAGATAATGGGGAGCTGGGGAACTTAAGGAGGAGATAATGGGGAGCTGGGGACATGAAGGGGGAGATAACGGGGAGCTGGGGACATGAACGGGGAGATAATGGGGAGCTGGGGACATGAAGGAGGAGATAATGGGGAGCTGGGGACATGAAGGAGGAGATAATGGGGGGGGGGAGATAATGGGGAGCTGGGGAACTTAAGGAGGAGATAATGGGCAGCTGGGGACTCAGATGAACAATTTCAACTTCAGCCAATCGGCTCGCGCGTATAAACCGGCACGTTGCGATGCGACGTCTGGCAGGTTGTTAGGGACGAGCCGATTGGCTGAAGGTGCTGTCAATCATCTGACACACTGCACGCGAAGCTCCGTGCCGGACAGCTTGGCTTCGCGTGCAGTGTGTCGCGGCCTTAACAAATTCACGTCCCGTCGTGCTGACTCCTCTGCGACGATTAGCGGGGGAGGGAAAAGTCTGCGGAGGATATAAGGAAAGTATCCTCCAGAGATTTATGTTTCCGTTCTCGTTTAATTGTAGAGGCGAGTCTGATAATTGCCCCCGTATACCCGCTTTATGAGCCTCCCGCAGCGTCACCGGAGCAACGCCAGGTACTCCAAGATAGCTGCACGAGTGATAGAAACATTACCCTCATCCGACAACAGGTCTTCATTGAGAGACCGAGGGGAGGGGCATAGTAGTATACGGGTGAAACTCCAATAAGGGGCCCAAACCCAGTACTGAGTACATACGCACGCTGGTATGGTTCTGTGTCCAATCCGTGTTCTATTGGTTGCGTGTAATATTCTCACTCTCTGAGGTTGGGGATTTGGGGGTTTCATGAGCTGTAACCCGCAATCATCACAATGACGACCAATCACGGCTTGGACTATCTCGCCGCGCATGTCGGGTATCTCGCCGCGCATGTCGGGTATCTCGCCGCGCATGTCGGGTATCTCGCCGCGCATGTCGGGTATCTCGCCGCGCATGTCGGGTATCTCGCCGCGCATGTCACGAGTCTCGTATATCAGTGTCACCGCATAAGCTGCATTAGTGACATAAATGAACTTTGCACCATATTCTCATTATTCCAGTTGTAGAAGAGATGGAGGGTCAGCGCGGAATGGTCTGACCGGGGGATGGGCAGGATAGACGAGGATCTGACCAAGGGAAGTGCAGGCTGTGTGAGGAAGATATGATCTATTCTGGAAAAGGAGGAGTGATGGGATGAGTAGAATGTATAATCTCGGGTAGTAGGGTGTGATTCCCTCCAAGTGTCTATCAAGGCATATTGGGATAGAAGAGTTTGAAAGGATGATGAGCGATGGTAGAGAGGAGATGGCGGAGGGAAGGATGATGAGCGATGGTAGAGAGGAGATGGCGGAAGGAAGGAGGATGAGCGATGGTAGAGAGGAGATGGCGGAAGGAAGGAGGATGAGCGATGGTAGAGAGGAGATGGCGGAAGGAAGGAGGATGAGCGATGGTAGAGAGGAGATGGCGGAAGGAAGGAGGATGAGCGATGGTAGAGAGGAGATGGCGGAAGGAAGGAGGATGAGCGATGGTAGAGAGGAGATGGCGGAAGGAAGGAGGATGAGCGATGGTAGAGAGGAGATGGCGGAAGGAAGGAGGATGAGCGATGGTAGAGAGGAGATGGCGGAAGGAAGGAGGATGAGCGATGGTAGAGAGGAGATGGCGGAAGGAAGGAGGATGAGCGATGGTAGAGAGGAGATGGCGGAAGGAAGGAGGATGAGCGATGGTAGAGAGGAGATGGCGGAAGGAAGGAGGATGAGCGATGGTAGAGAGGAGATGGCGGAAGGAAGGAGGATGAGCGATGGTAGAGAGGAGATGGCGGAAGGAAGGAGGATGAGCGATGGTAGAGAGGAGATGGCGGAAGGAAGGAGGATGAGCGATGGTAGAGAGGAGATGGCGGAAGGAAGGAGGATGAGCGATGGTAGAGAGGAGATGGCGGAAGGAAGGAGGATGAGCGATGGTAGAGAGGAGATGGCGGAAGGAAGGAGGATGAGCGATGGTAGAGAGGAGATGGCGGAAGGAAGGAGGATGAGCGATGGTAGAGAGGAGATGGCGGAAGGAAGGAGGATGAGCGATGGTAGAGAGGAGATGGCGGAAGGAAGGAGGATGAGCGATGGTAGAGAGGAGATGGCGGAAGGAAGGAGGATGAGCGATGGTAGAGAGGAGATGGCGGAAGGAAGGAGGATGAGCGATGGTAGAGAGGAGATGGCGGAAGGAAGGAGGATGAGCGATGGTAGAGAGGAGATGGCGGAAGGAAGGAGGATGAGCGATGGTAGAGAGGAGATGGCGGAAGGAAGGAGGATGAGCGATGGTAGAGAGGAGATGGCGGAAGGAAGGAGGATGAGCGATGGTAGAGAGGAGATGGCGGAAGGAAGGAGGATGAGCGATGGTAGAGAGGAGATGGCGGAAGGAAGGAGGATGAGCGATGGTAGAGAGGAGATGGCGGAAGGAAGGAGGATGAGCGATGGTAGAGAGGAGATGGCGGAAGGAAGGAGGATGAGCGATGGTAGAGAGGAGATGGCGGAAGGAAGGAGGATGAGCGATGGTAGAGAGGAGATGGCGGAAGGAAGGAGGATGAGCGATGGTAGAGAGGAGATGGCGGAAGGAAGGAGGATGAGCGATGGTAGAGAGGAGATGGCGGAAGGAAGGAGGATGAGCGATGGTAGAGAGGAGATGGCGGAAGGAAGGAGGATGAGCGATGGTAGAGAGGAGATGGCGGAAGGAAGGAGGATGAGCGATGGTAGAGAGGAGATGGCGGAAGGAAGGAGGATGAGCGATGGTAGAGAGGAGATGGCGGAAGGAAGGAGGATGAGCGATGGTAGAGAGGAGATGGCGGAAGGAAGGAGGATGAGCGATGGTAGAGAGGAGATGGCGGAAGGAAGGAGGATGAGCGATGGTAGAGAGGAGATGGCGGAAGGATGATGAGCGATGGTAGAGAGGAGATGGCGGAAGGAAGGGTTAGATCCCTTGTATTAAATCCAGCGGCACTCGCGTCCGCCCCTGGCCGAGGTTTTCTGGGTCCCCCGTTCCTCTTGGGGACTGTGACCCGTCTTGGTCCCCCATAGGAGCTCACCATAGAGCCCATTGAGCATACGAAGAGTGACGTTGCTCTGTGTGATTACTGAGACAGCGCCACCTGCCTCCAGCGGTCACTAACTGCAGCTTCTGTGACAGAAGCCATGCGTCCTATCGTCCGGAGGGTCTTATAGACCGCAAAATACGGTATATATTTATCAAAACCATACAACAGAGATGTACTAATCCCGGGAGCTCCGCCGCCTCTCTCTAGGGTAGTCCTGGAGCTCGGAAAGTATCGGTACTTGTACTTGGTATCTGTGCAACCCTAGTCACAATGGTAACGTCCTGATCATTAAGCCGGCCCCTAAGGATTACACCTCGGCCGTCGGGGTCGGCAGTCTCTTTGGTGCATACAAAATTCAGGCCACGGTGAAAGCCTATCGGGACTCCTTTCCATTTGGAGGCGACAAAAATGTGCGAGAAGTTGTTCTGCAAGTATTTGGGAGAGGAGGAATGTGAGAAGTGCGTTTCCTGAAGGATGGAGATAAAGTGCCGAGAGGCCAGAGATCCTTTATGGGGAGAGGGAAGTCCTTCACATGGAGGGGAATCCGTTTATTAGATGACATTATGGGGGGCGCGGGTATCGGCATATGATTTGAGAATAAGATCTGAATGGACGGCAGTGTAACTTCTCATGAACCCGGGGAGGAGGGGGGAGGGTGAGAGAGACTACAAAACAATACTAAAGTCCTCGGTGTGAACAGACAACCTGCATCTCCCCATCAGGCTGAGGTTAGACCCACAAGGGGGGGAATCCCACCTATGAAGGTCTAAAAGGAGGCAACAGTCACACGCGCCTCGGCACGCAGGCTTAAAGGAATATAACATTGCTAATAAACAGCCCCAATAAAGTAACATGCATCAAAGAACAATACTCATTTAACCATGAAGCGGGACTATAAATCTCATCGCCCTGAAGGGGTCACACAGAGTAGGCATTGGAGAAACGTGGCTCTCGGAATATCAGCCGGGGGAGTCCATGTCGACGGCCTGAGGTAGGGACATCTTACGGACACTCTTCATAGGCGAGGATATCGGCGCGGAAGATGGTTCCGGAGGGGATGCGTGTCTGCGACGCTTGGGCTGGATCAGTGACTGCGGCAACAGCTGCAGATCAGAGGGAATGCGCCTAAGGCTGGGTTCACACCTAGGCGGATGGAATATGCACGTTTTTCTTTAATGCGATTCGCGGTAAAAAAAAACGCGCGTTTCTGAGGGATACTTGGCTGTATCCCAATGGAACCGCCCGACCAAAACGCCCCAAAGAAGTACATGTACTTCTTTGGGCGTAGGGCGGTTTCCCGCACGTTCGTACTCGCGGAAAACCGCCCAGATGGGAACCATGCACATTTAAAATAATGGCATTTCCCTGTTTGAGCGTTTTTCCGCGAGTACGAAAGCGCGGAAAAACGCCTAGGTGGGAACCGGGCCTAAGACCGTGTACGGTGGAGTCCTGGTAGGTGCGTCTACGGTGGAGTCCTGGTAGGTGCGTCTACGGTGGAGTCCTGGTAGGTGCGTCTACGGTGGAGTCCTGGTAGGTGCGTCTACGGTGGAGTCCTGGTAGGTGCGTCTACGGTGGAGTCCTGGTAGGTGCGTCTACGGTGGAGTCCTGGTAGGTGCGTCTACGGTGGAGTCCTGGTAGGTGCGTCTACGGTGGAGTCCTGGTAGGTGCGTCTACGGTGGAGTCCTGGTAGGTGCGTCTACGGTGGAGTCCTGGTAGGTGCGTCTACGGTGGAGTCCTGGTAGGTGCGTCTACGGTGGAGTCCTGGTAGGTGCGTCTACGGTGGAGTCCTGGTAGGTGCGTCTACGGTGGAGTCCTGGTAGGTGCGTCTACGGTGGAGTCCTGGTAGGTGCGTCTACGGTGGAGTCCTGGTAGGTGCGTCTACGGTGGAGTCCTGGTAGGTGCGTCTACGGTGGAGTCCTGGTAGGTGCGTCTACGGTGGAGTCCTGGTAGGTGCGTCTACGGTGGAGTCCTGGTAGGTGCGTCTACGGTGGAGTCCTGGTAGGTGCGTCTACGGTGGAGTCCTGGTAGGTGCGTCTACGGTGGAGTCCTGGTAGGTGCGTCTACGGTGGAGTCCTGGTAGGTGCGTCTACGGTGGAGTCCTGGTAGGTGCGTCTACGGTGGAGTTGCTAGTGTGGAGTCCGGGTAGGTGCGTCTACGGTGGAGTCCTGGTAGGTGCGTCTACGGTGGAGTCCTGGTAGGTGCGTCTACGGTGGAGTCCTGGTAGGTGCGTCTACGGTGGAGTCCTGGTAGGTGCGTCCGTTATAAGTGAAGAGGAGGCGGAAAGGAAAGCCCCGGCGATATGCAATCTGATGTAGGATCCGGAGCAGAGGCTTCAGTTCCCTCCGCTTAGCAATGGTGGAGGGGGCGGGGTCTGCATAGATCTGATATGGAGCGCCGTGGAATGACAACGCATGTCTGTCGGGCCGCTTGCAGGATCTCTTCCTTGGTGCGGAAATATAGAGACTTAGCGATGACGTCTCTAGGCGGAGCGCCTTGCGTGCATGTGTCCCACAGCCATTGCGCGTCTTACCCCCCGCACACCCACAGCCCTTGCTTGTGCCGCCCCCGGAGTGAAGCACCGGGATACACGGAGGATAGTTGTATAGAATATATGGCGGATGGATTCGGTGTTGGGGGATCTCTGGCGACGCATTATATACAGATCATCATGTTTCCATAGCAACAGCTAATAATCCCACCAATACCAAATGTGATTCTGAAGGGCCGGGGGCCCCATCCCGGTGATCCATGAGCGAGCCGCGCTTCACTCCCCCCATCCCGGTGATCCATGAGTGTGCCGCGCTTCACTCCCCCCATCCCGGTGATCCATGAGTGTGCCGCGCTTCACTCCCCCCATCCCGGTGATCCATGAGCGTGCCGCGCTGTCGATCTGCCTGAAGAAGGGACGGGAATGGTTGGGGAATGTCGGCGCGCAGTGTAATATACATTTCCTTTGATGGAAGATACTTTGGTGTGCTGGTGACATGTTTGGATTTCTGCTCCTGGAGGTGGCGCTATAACCCAACCGATGAGGATCGGTGCTGTGTCCCTCCAATGAGTGCAGAGATGTTATGTTTGCCGTTCCTCTAGAAATGGTGATGCCGCCTGGTGACAACCGGCGTTTACTTCTCTCCCGTGTTGTCTTTGCAGAGCACAATGCTGGAGCTGCTGGGACATGGACTGGAGCTGGACAGCGACATGGCGGATGTGACGCAGGAGCACTTCAAGGAAACTACGGTGGAGGAAATGGAGAATGCGGAGGAGCAGGAAACGGTGTCTGCCTCCATGCACATCGCCTCCGCCCTCGGTGTCAACCCCCATGCCCTGCAGGTGAGCAGCCCAATCACTGCCCTTCACTGGCCCTTTC
>NW_017309777.1:1704-7639 GCF_000935625.1 Nanorana parkeri | reverse complement strand
GGCAGAGATGGGGGGAGGAGTCATTGGGCTAGGGTTGGTTCTTGGTGCCTTGCCTGTAGGGAGGGCCTCTCCCCCCGTGTAGTCCTTGTGCCGCTCACCTGTTCTGATTGGTGTTCCTCTTTGTCAGGTGATGAAGGCGGCTCTTCAGATTGAGGAAGATGGCGGCGGTGATCGCCTGACGCGTTTTTCCCATTACCCGTCATTACTGGAGACCTCCCAGGAAGTGCGCTCCCCGCGACTCCTCCACCCCTCCTCGCAGGCCCAGCGGACCTCCAGCGGTAAGTGCACCAGAACCGCACATAGAAATTCCTTCTCGTGTGACGCAAAGTGCCGTAACCCGTAGCAACCAAGTCCGGTCCGCGTGGTACAACCAGCGACTTCTACCCGGAGATCCTTAGGGTTAGGCCATTGGTGAGATAGGCGTGTACAGCTTCCACATCCGACTTCCTGGCCCCGGGGACCCCGCTCCATCACCGGTGTCCATACATCCCCCCTGGCCCCGGGGACCCCGCTCCATCACCGGTGTCCATACATCCCCCCTGACCGGGGACCCCGCTCCATCACCGGTGTCCATACATCCCCCCTGACCGGGGACCCCGCTCCATCACCGGTGTCCATACATCCCCCCTGACCGGGGACCCCGCTCCATCACCGGTGTCCATACATCCCCCCTGACCGGGGACCCCGCTCCATCACCGGTGTCCATACATCCCCCCTGACCGGGGACCCCGCTCCATCACCGGTGTCCATACATCCCCCTGACCAGGGACCCCGCTCCATCACCGGTGTCCATACATCCCCCCTGACCAGGGACCCCGCTCCATCACCGGTGTCCATACATCCCCCCTGACCAGGGACCCCGCTCCATCACCGGTGTCCATACAACCAGGGACCCCGCTCCATCACCGGTGTCCATACATCCCCTGACCGTGGACCCCGCTCCATCACCAGTGTCCATACATCCCCCCTGACCAGGGACCCCGCTCCATCACCGGTGTCCATACATCCCCCTGACCAGGGACCCCGCTCCATCACCGGTGTCCATACATCCCCCCTGACCAGGGACCCCGCTCCATCACCGGTGTCCATACATCCCCTGACCGGGGACCCCGCTCCATCACCGGTGTCCATACATCCCCCTGACCAGGGACCCCGCTCCATCACCGGTGTCCATACATCCCCCCTGACCAGGGACCCCGCTCCATCACCGGTGTCCATACATCCCCTGACCGGGGACCCCGCTCCATCACCGGTGTCCATACATCCCCCTGACCAGGGACCCCGCTCCATCACCGGTGTCCATACATCCCCCCTGACCAGGGACCCCGCTCCATCACCGGTGTCCATACATCCCCTGACCGGGGACCCCGCTCCATCACCGGTGTCCATACATCCCCTGACCGTGGACCCCGCTCCATCACCGGTGTCCATACATCCCCCTGACCAGGGACCCCGCTCCATCACCGGTGTCCATACATCCCCCCTGACCAGGGACCCCGCTCCATCACCGGTGTCCATACATCCCCTGACCGGGGACCCCGCTCCATCACCGGTGTCCATACATCCCCTGCCCGTGGACCCCGCTCCATCACCGGTGTCCATACATCCCCCTGACCAGGGACCCCGCTCCATCACCGGTGTCCATACATCCCCCCTGACCAGGGACCCCGCTCCATCACCGGTGTCCATACATCCCCCCTGACCAGGGACCCCGCTCCATCACCGGTGTCCATACATCCCCCCTGACCAGGGACCCCGCTCCATCACCGGTGTCCATACATCCCCCCTGACCAGGGACCCCGCTCCATCACCGGTGTCCATACATCCAGGGACCCCGCTCCATCACCGGTGTCCATACATCCCCCTGACCGGGGACCCCGCTCCATCACCGGTGTCCATACATCCCCCCTGACCGGGGACCCCGCTCCATCACCGGTGTCCATACATCCAGGGACCCCGCTCCATCACCGGTCAGGGGATGTATGGACACCGGCAGGGGGCTGCCAGGCTCTGTGCGGTCACGGCTGCCCGGTAACGGGGTCTCTGCCCATTGTGTACACGTAGACATATAAAGATGTGTTCTGAGGTTGGAGTGGACGGCTCCTGGTCCTCAACAATGGCCGGTCTTGTATGGTGCATGTTGGAGGACGCATGTGCATGTATGTTTTATTTAACTCCCAGTTAGTTTTCTGGGCTCCTAGAAAGCACACGCGTGTAGATGAGCCGCTCACCTGTGCGCAGTACAGGGTTGTATGACCGGTCTCTTCTTCTCCGCAGTGGGGGGTCTTCTGCAGTCCCGCTTCACGGGGTCCACATTACTCAAGCAGAGCGAGTCCGGCCAAAGTCCCCGCCCCTCTCCGGGGGCCCCGTGGCCCGGCCTCGGCCTTCTGGCCCCTTCCTTCTTAATGCCGGCTCCTGCTCCAGACGCGCAGCTGAAGACGGTGGGGACCCGGAGACAGCAAGGCCTGGTACCGTCAGGGAAGTCCGTGTGCTTTGGGCGTGGCAAAATGCTGATTGACATGGGTCTGTTTATGGGCCGCTCATTCCGTGTTGGCTGGGGGCCCAATTGGACCTTGTCTCACAGTGGCGGTATCATCACCGAGCCCGGCACCACCGAGAAGGCTGGAAGAATGGAGAACATGGACTACGGCTTCCTGCCCAAACCCGTCACCACCAAATCGTGAGTGTACATGGAGGCCCATGTGGCCACGTCATGGGTGTTATCATGCACATACATACATACACACGCACATGCATGCATGCATACACACGCATACATACATACACACGCACATACATGCATACATACAAACTACTGGGGGAGGTCTCACCATTGTGGGAGGGGCAGATTACTGGGGGAGGTCTCACCATTGTGGGAGGGGCAGATTACTGGGGGAGGTCTCACCATTGTGGGAGGGGCAGATTACTGGGGGAGGTCTCACCATTGTGGGAGGGGCAGATTACTGGGGGAGGTCTCACCATTGTGGGAGGGGCAGATTACTGGGGGAGGTCTCACCATTGTGGGAGGGGCAGATTACTGGGGGAGGTCTCACCATTGTGGGAGGGGCAGATTACTGGGGGAGGTCTCACCATTGTGGGAGGGGCAGATTACTGGGGGAGGTCTCACCATTGTGGGAGGGGCAGATTACTGGGGGAGGTCTCACCATTGTGGGAGGGGCAGATTACTGGGGGAGGTCTCACCATTGTGGGAGGGGCAGATTACTGGGGGAGGTCTCACCATTGTGGGAGGGGCAGATTACTGGGGGAGGTCTCACCATTGTGGGAGGGGCAGATTACTGGGGGAGGTCTCACCATTGTGGGAGGGGCAGATTACTGGGGGAGGTCTCACCATTGTGGGAGGGGCAGATTACTGGGGGAGGTCTCACCATTGTGGGAGGGGCAGATTACTGGGGGAGGTCTCACCATTGTGGGAGGGGCAGATTACTGGGGGAGGTCTCACCATTGTGGGAGGGGCAGATTACTGGGGGAGGTCTCACCATTGTGGGAGGGGCAGATTACTGGGGGAGGTCTCACCATTGTGGGAGGGGCAGATTACTGGGGGAGGTCTCACCATTGTGGGAGGGGCAGATTACTGGGGGAGGTCTCACCATTGTGGGAGGGGCAGATTACTGGGGGAGGTCTCACCATTGTGGGAGGGGCAGATTACTGGGGGAGGTCTCACCATTGTGGGAGGGGCAGATTACTGGGGGAGGTCTCACCATTGTGGGAGGGGCAGATTACTGGGGGAGGTCTCACCATTGTGGGAGGGGCAGATTACTGGGGGAGGTCTCACCATTGTGGGAGGGGCAGATTACTGGGGGAGGTCTCACCATTGTGGGAGGGGCAGATTACTGGGGGAGGTCTCACCATTGTGGGAGGGGCAGATTACTGGGGGAGGTCTCACCATTGTGGGAGGGGCAGATTACTGGGGGAGGTCTTACCATTGTGGGAGTGGCATATTACTGGGCGGGGGGGATTCCTTGTTACTAATGCGTCTGTCTGTGTTGTCAGGTTTGCGGAGTCCTCCTTTAAGGTTCACGTGCAGAAGCTGAGTTTGGAGGAGAAGGGGAGAGATCTTCATTCCTATCTGATACCATTGGAGATCGAGCTGAAGAACAGCACCGTGCAGCCCGATCCGTGTCCCCTCCTCCTACCCAACCCCGGCGCTGCCTCCATTCATTTGATTGGGTGTCTCTCTCCTGCACAGCGGTGGTGAAGCAGTGGTGCCTGACGTGGACCATGTGCAGGGCATTGTGGGGGCAGCTGCGGGACCTGGAGGCTAGCCTGGATGAGACCAATGAGTACGTGGAGAGATTACATCGGAGGAAGGCTTTCTCTCATTGGTTGGCTGAGACGGCGGCCGAGCGAATCGAGTCGGAGGTTGTCATTCACCAGAAGGAACGTCCCATTGAGGCCGTCTTCAGCTCCCTGACCGGCTGCTGCATCAGTGAAGCGTGTCGGCTGGCGCAGAGATCTGGTGAGCACTACATACGCAGCGCTTCACTCCTCCTGCCACGAGGGGGCGCTGTGTACAATTCCCTGAGCCGTGTCGTGTCTCCGCAGGTGACCATCGGCTCTCCCTCATGTTGTCGCAGTTGGTGGGAAATCAGCAGCTTCAGGAACTGATGACCGTTCAGCTGGAGGACTGGCAGACGCAGCAGGTGGACCGCTTCATCCAGGAGGAGAGGCTGAAGGTCTACGTGCTGTTATCTGGCACTGCCGTAAGTCCCGCCCCCTGGAGGGCAGCGCCCACTCTGTGCCCCCGCCCCCTGGAGGGCAGCGCCCGCTCTGTGCCCCCGCCCCCTGGCGGGCAGCGCCCGCTCTGTGCCCCCGCCCCCTGGCGGGCAGCGCACTGCCTCCTGGGAGGGCAGCGCCCGCTCTGGCCCCCGCCTCCTGGGAGGGCAGCGCCCGCTCTGGCCCCCGCCTCCTGGGAGGGCAGCGCCCGCTCTGGCCCCCGCCTCCTGGGAGGGCAGCGCCCGCTCTGGCCCCCGCCTCCTGGGAGGGCAGCGCCCGCTCTGGCCCCCGCCTCCTGGGAGGGCAGCGCCCGCTCTGGCCCCCGCCTCCTGGGAGGGCAGCGCCCGCTCTGGCCCCCGCCTCCTGGGAGGGCAGCGCCCGCTCTGGCCCCCGCCTCCTGGGAGGGCAGCGCCCGCTCTGGCCCCCGCCTCCTGGGAGGGCAGCGCCCGCTCTGGCCCCCGCCTCCTGGGAGGGCAGCGCCCGCTCTGGCCCCCGCCTCCTGGGAGGGCAGCGCCCGCTCTGTGCCCCCGCCTCCCGGAGCCACGCTTTTTGTGTAGGGGTGTACTTAGTTTTTCACACATTGCTTAGATCTGTAAAATGAGGCGGGGCCATATGGGGTCATCGGAAGTCCTGCCGAGGGCCATGTGACTTGCCTGAGGGCCATGTGACTTGCCTGAGGGCCATGTGACTTGCCTGAGGGCCATGTGACTTGCCTGAGGGCCATGTGACTTGCCTGAGGATGACTGTAAGTTCTCTCCCCTCAGGTATGGCAATCATCGGATAAGAAGTCCATCAATGTTTGCTCACAGCTGGACTGGAAGCGTGCGTTGGCTGTGCACCTCTGGTACATGCTCCCGCCCACTGCGTCTATCGCCCAGGCGCTGCAAAAATACGAGGACGCTTTCCAGGTAGGAAGTCATTAACACTGATGGATACATAATGGGGCTGACGGACCCGCCTCTTCCTGCTGACAGTGGGGTAACGGGGCTGACGGACCCTCCTTCCTACTGACTGGGGTAACGGGGCTGACGGACCCACCTCTTCCTACTGACTGGGGTAACGGGGCTGACGGACCCTCCTTCCTACTGACTGGGGTAACGGGGCTGACGGACCCACCTCTTCCTACTGACGGGGCTGACGGACCCTCCTCTTCCTGCTGGCTGTGGGGTAACGGGGCTGACGGACCCTCCTCTTCCTACTG
>NW_017309777.1:0-359 GCF_000935625.1 Nanorana parkeri | reverse complement strand
AGCGGGGCTCACCGCCCCTCCTCCCTACTGAGTGGGGTAACGGGGCTGACGGACCCTCCTCTTCCTACTGACTGGGGTAACGGGGCTGACGGACCCTCCTCTTCCTGCTGGCGGTCAGGTAACGGGGCTGACGCACTCTCTTCCTGCCCCAGGTGTCTGATGAGGGTCAGTGCTATGCGTCCTATCCCCTCCCTTCATATCTGGAAGATACGGACCTCACTATGGACTCCGAAACCTTCTCCCCGTCCATCCAGAGAGACGTCTGCTTCCACCTTCTCAAGCTCTACAGCGACAGGTGAGTGGCACCGTTACCTGCGTGTCACCTGCGTGTGTGGGGTCACGTCACCTGCGTGTGTGGG
>NW_017309776.1:44060-46456 GCF_000935625.1 Nanorana parkeri | reverse complement strand
TTGCCATTACTGTTTAAAGACCAGTGACTTTCCTACAATACCCGACCACAAATCACATGATATGACGGACAGTTCAGAGCAGTTGGAGCTTCTTCGGCTGACCCGGTGCGGAGGACGAGGAGCCGTTCTGAGTGGAAGTCATGACTCCGGTTCAGGAAACAGTCGGCGTGGACATTTGTCAGACAATGTGGTCTGGACGGCTCAGTGATTGCAGTGGTTCTGGTGGAGCCGGAACCTTCAGAATTTGCTGGAATCATCTCCTCACTTACAGTGTCCGAGTCTAGTCCTGAATCCAACTAGTCCCATCGCGCTCCTGACCGGAGAGAAGCCCAACGTACGGGGTCGGTGCCTCTGCAGGCAACGTACAGCCAACCAGAAAGCCACTCGCACTCCGATTCCAGGTCCAGTCACCCCGGTTATTGGCTGAAGTGGTGCGACATCTTCGTGCAACGTTATAGAACCCAGCGGTTCCTTCATCAGGCAAACAGAACAATAAATGAGTTGACTGGACGTGGAATTGGAGTGCGAGTGGCTCTCCCGTTGGCTGAGTCTAGTCCTGGACACACCTCGGAGTGTTTCTTCCACAGGAGACTCTTCTGACTTTCAGTTCTGGGATTTGAGCTTTGCAGACCAGGAGTCCCGTGATTTTCCACCGTTGTGTGTTGGATCTCATGGTGGCCTCCTTCCATTTGCCCATTTTCACTCCACATCTTTACCTCGCTATGTATTGTCTTCATGGGACAAGTCAGTGCGGTCCCTGGACAAACCGATTCATTTGGCACGAGGACCAGGTGGTCCCTGGCCTGGTGGTTCAGGAAGCCTGGTCTGGGATTGAGAAATTCCTTCATTCCCATATTCTCAGACCACCATGACTGATGCCAGCGTGATGGACTAGGGGAGTCCTGAGCACCCTCTCCAACCAGGGACTTGGCTATCATCAGAGACTCGCCTCATGACCATCATCCTGGATCTTGCGGTGATTTGGTTGTCTCTGCGGTGTATGACCATACTGATGGACGATGCCATGGCAGTGCCATACATCAACCTTCAGGGAGGAGTTCAAACTCTCATTGTGATCGGATCCCGTTGTGGGCAGAATTTCACGTTCCCGATTTTTCCATCCCGGCATAGACACTCGGGCCTGGACCCGGGGGAGTTGTCCCTGGGCCTGGACCCGGGGGAGTTGTCCCTGGGCCTGGACCCGGGGGAGTTGTCCCTGGGCCTGGACCCGGGGGAGTTGTCCCTGGGCCTGGACCCGGGGGAGTTGTCCCTGGGCCTGGACCCGGGGGAGTTGTCCCTGGGCCTGGACCCGGGGGAGTTGTCCCTGGGCCTGGACCCGGGGGAGTTGTCCCTGGGCCTGGACCCGGGGGAGTTGTCCCTGGGCCTGGACCCGGGGGAGTTGTCCCTGGGCCTGGACCCGGGGGAGTTGTCCCTGGGCCTGGACCCGGGGGAGTTGTCCCTGGGCCTGGACCCGGGGGAGTTGTCCCTGGGCCTGGACCCGGGGGAGTTGTCCCTGGGCCTGGACCCGGGGGAGTTGTCCCTGGGCCTGGACCCGGGGGAGTTGTCCCTGGGCCTGGACCCGGGGGAGTTGTCCCTGGGCCTGGACCCGGGGGAGTTGTCCCTGGGCCTGGACCCGGGGGAGTTGTCCCTGGGCCTGGACCCGGGGGAGTTGTCCCTGGGCCTGGACCCGGGGGAGTTGTCCCTGGGCCTGGACCCGGGGGAGTTGTCCCTGGGCCTGGACCCGGGGGAGTTGTCCCTGGGCCTGGACCCGGGGGAGTTGTCCCTGGGCCTGGACCCGGGGGAGTTGTCCCTGGGCCTGGACCCGGGGGAGTTGTCCCTGGGCCTGGACCCGGGGGAGTTGTCCCTGGGCCTGGACCCGGGGGAGTTGTCCCTGGGCCTGGACCCGGGGGAGTTGTCCCTGGGCCTGGACCCGGGGGAGTTGTCCCTGGGCCTGGACCCGGGGGAGTTGTCCCTGGGCCTGGACCCGGGGGAGTTGTCCCTGGGCCTGGACCCGGGGGAGTTGTCCCTGGGCCTGGACCCGGGGGAGTTGTCCCTGGGCCTGGACCCGGGGGAGTTGTCCCTGGGCCTGGACCCGGGGGAGTTGTCCCTGGGCCTGGACCCGGGGGAGTTGTCCCTGGGCCTGGACCCGGGGGAGTTGTCCCTGGGCCTGGACCCGGGGGAGTTGTCCCTGGGCCTGGACCCGGGGGAGTTGTCCCTGGGCCTGGACCCGGGGGAGTTGTCCCTGGGCCTGGACCCGGTTGCACTCCCTCTCTGCACTCCCTCTCTGCACTCCCTCTCTGCACTCCCCCTCTGTGCACTCCCTCTCTCTGCCCCCCTCTATGCACTCCCTCTCTCTGCCCCCCTCTGTGCACTCCCTCTCTGTGCACTCCCTCTCT
>NW_017309776.1:33575-43870 GCF_000935625.1 Nanorana parkeri | reverse complement strand
GGGACTTTTGTTTTTCTGTGTTTAAAGCTGAACTGCAGACGGATCTGAGGAGAACGGCATTACCGGTGACGTGTGTTTCTGTATGCAGCTGATACAAATACCCGAATCCCTCTTCTTCTCCGCCTCGGAATCCATCGCTCTGTGTGGCCCCCGTCCTTCCTGAGAGGAGCAGAGTGATGACTTCATTAGTGTCCTCCTGCTCTTTGTTGTCCATTCAGAGGCAGGCCTGAGACTTGGCCCAGGGGTATCAGGATCACAAGACTGGCTGCACAGAATTAAAAACTGTTCTGCAGGTAGAACACTGATCTCCGTAATGATCATCATCACAGAGGATCTGCCATTATATTGTATTATACTCCTGACCCCTGCACTGTATACACTATATTGCCCTGTCCTGCCCCGTCCCCTCCCGCCGCGTCCCACCCTGTCCTGCCCCGTCCCCTCCTGCCCGTCATATCATGTCCCCTTTCAGTCTCCTCACCTCTAGAGTCTCATAGCTTTACTCCTCCAGCTCTTCTCTGGACTCTCTCCAGCTCTCCTTTCTGTGGATCGCAGGCCATGATTGGACGGCGCACTTAGGACAAGGGCGGAGCTTCATAGAGGGGCAGTACTGTGTGTTTTGTCTGCAGAGTATGGACAGATAGAACACGTGTGTGTCACAGTCCACCAATTCCCAGAACACGGGTACAGGTGATCCAACATCAGCAACAGTGACCGCGGTGTCAGGGAAGCACCACAAATCCCAGCATCACACATGGACTACAGGTCCCAGCAGTCCCAGGGACACAGACAATACAGATCTATACCTCCCTTCTTTGTACCTCCTTCCAGTGAGCTCCTGCAGCCATGAGTTCCTCTGCTCCTCCCCCCAGAGAACTCTGATTGGTATACCTAGAACATGTCAGCAGCATGGTGTGGAGCCATGATGTATGTGTGGCCCTCAGACTGGGGAGTCCGGACAGATCCGCAGGGTACTGCCCCACCAACCACCCCATAACTGCCCCTTGTCCTGGAAGGCTGAGGAAGTCTCAGCTACTCAATGAAGGGCTTCATGGTGATATCCGGGGGCCACACTGTCCCCTCTGTGTCCCCTACACCACAATGTACTGCCCCCGCTATGTGGACCTGGATGTGCTGAGCATCTCTAGACGTCTGGAGGGGGTCAGGTGGGGTATCTGGACAATGTTATAATTATGGGGAGAGGCCTCAGCTATCCTGATACTGATTAGGCGCATGGAGCGGCACATTGAACTCAAGCTCGTCACTTCCTGTCCGATGGTGGAGGTCCCCACTAGAAGTAACTTCCTGTTGGATTAATTTCCATTAATCCTAGAGCTGATCATCAAGGTGGAAATTGGGGTCAACGTGGGGACCAGCGATCATGGAGTAATGACGTTTGGGGTCAATTCTGGGGAGACGGAGACCTGGAGGTATGACGGGAACCCTAAACATCAACAATCCCTACTGCATGATACCGGATGGGAGGAGATCTTCCTGACCGTGAGCTCTGAGGAAGCGGGAGTCCTCCAAGGAAACATTAACCAACAGCCTTGGCCCGGAACCTTCTACTGACCAAAGAAGAAACGTTGCTCCGAGGTGGAAAAATTCTGAATTTACTGTATAAAGGAGAAAATCTAAGATGGAGGGATCATCATCGGCGCGTCTGCCCTACAAGCAATGCAACAAGAGAGCATTCGGGGTGGGGGTGGGGGGGGCAATTATAGACGACGAGGATCTCCATAGCAACAGAATGAAGAAGAAACCCTAAAAAATGATCCAAATATATAAACGGTAAAACTATGGACAGAAGACACGGAACCGGGAGAAGGCGGAGCTATGAGATACGTTCTTCTCATCAGAAGTCCTGATAACGATGGACGGAAGGGTCACCCTCGTGGCTGGCAGAGGTCAGAGTGGAAACGGGTCTACTAGAGAAACCTCCCACCCGCGAGTACGCATTGTACGCATGGTCCTCGGGCTTTGTGAATGGATGAAGGGCGACGCGTGATAGATTCAGATCCGCTGCATCCCCTCTGCGCTCTGCCGCCCCGAGGCCGGGCCTCGGTGGCCTTGTGGGGAATCCGGGCCTGTCTCTAATGCTGTATCTCTCTATATACTGAGCTTTGTGTGACCCCGAGGAGAACTATGGGGGGAAAGCCCCGACCTCGGAGTTCTCCTTTAAATAAAAAATGTGACGAGGTCATAGAATGTGACGAGGTCATAGAATGTGACGATGTCATACAATGTGATGATGTCATACAATGTGATGATGTCATACAATGTGACGATGTCATAGAATGTGACCAGGTCATAGAATGTGACCAGGTCATAGAATTTGATGATGTCATACAATGTGATGAGGTCATAGAATTTGATGTCATACAATGTGATAAGGTCATAGAATTTGATGATGTCATACAATGTGATGAGGTCATAGAATGTGATGATGTCATACAATGTGATGATGTCATACAATGTGATGAGGTCATAGAATGTGATGAGGTCATACAATGTGATGATGTAGTTTTGTATGTTTTGCACAGAGACGAGAGCTCAGGAGAAGAGACGTCAGCAGCAGCACCACCAGTCATTGCTCCGTGCCGCCGCCAACAGCCCGCCCAGCAGCAGCTCCCAGGCACCACACATCCCAGCACTCCTCAGCCGGGGCTACCAGAGGAATACACTACAGAAGCCATCTTTTCTGCCTCCCCCCCCTTCCTCCGCCCCCCGGGCAGGAGAGCCGCTCATCCTGGTGGGAATGGCCTCCTTTCCTGGCTCCGCCCCCAAATAAATGCTTGTAGGGGCGTGGGCTATGGGGGATGGATGAGAACTTTGGGGTCCAGGATAGCAATAAATCCCCCCCAAGTTTCACTAAGGACCAATATATTGTGGGAGGAGCCAACATCCAATGGATTGTTCTGCTTTGGGGCCAGCACTCCGACAACATGCTTAAAGTGGACCTGTCATCACATAGATATCCCGTGTAACATGTCTGCTGAGTAATGTGTCATGTGACACCTCCAGGTATGTATTCCCTCTCACAGAGAACACAGGACTCCCCGAGACAATGCCTTCATCTGCTTTTCTGTCCAAAAGGACTGCGCCATCTTTGTTCAGGAATCATCCAGGGTCACCATCTACTCCCGGGACTGAGACGTCGGCTCAAATCTTGAGGCCTCTGCAGTTCACAAATGTCTGACACAGATCAGCCCCTGCTGCAGCCTCCCGCCTTATGATTTGCTACAAAGTCTGATCGCTGGGGGATGGGGGAGACTGAGGAAATGCTTCCTCCTGCCTGCAGCAGACTGATCACTGGGGGGAGGGGAGACTGAGGAAATGCTTCCTCCTGCCTGCAGCAGACTGATCCCTGGGGGAGGGGAGACTGAGGAAATGCTTCCTCCTGCCTGCAGCAGACTGATCACTGGGGGGAGGGGAGACTGAGGAAATGCTTCCTCCTGCCTGCAGCAGACTGATCCCTGGGGGAGGGGAGACTGAGGAAATGCTTGTGCCCCATTGGTGGACGTTGGTGTATTGGGTGCTGGGGTGACTGGTGAGGGGAGCGGTGTATTTCCTAACACTCCTGGGAGGACTTCGAGGACCCCCCCCCTCCTCGTGTTTGGTTCTTCTGGGGCTTGACAATCAGACCGGAAGGAACATTGGGCAGGTGGAGGGTGGGGCTTCATCCCAGGGGCGGGGCTTCATCATGGAGATCTCATTATCAGAGTCCCGGAGAGGTACAACAAAATACAACCTCATTCTAGGAACGGGTGCTCAGCCCAGCAAGGGGACGTCCCCCAACACACCATTCATAAGAAGACAACTAGAGCTAGCACACCAACACACCATTCATAAGGAGACGAGAGCTAGCACACCAACACACCATTCACACGAAGAAGAGAGCTAGCACACCAACACACCATTAATAAGAAGATGAGGAGAGCTAGCACACCAGCACACCATTCATAAGAAGATGAGAGCTAGCACACCAACACACCATTCATAAGAAGATGAGATATAGCACACCAACACACCATTCATAAGAAGTCGAGAGCTAGCACACAACACACCATTCATAAGAAGAAGAGAGCTAGCACACCAACACACCATACACAAGAAGAAGACGACGAGAGCTAGCACACCAACACACCATACATAAGAAGATGAGAGCTAGCACACCAACACACCATTCATAAGAAGACGACGAGAGCTAACACACCAACACACCATTCATAAGAAGAAGACGAGAGCTAGCACACCAACACACCATTCATAAGAAGAAGACGAGAGCTAGCACACCAACACACCATACATAAGAAGAAGACGAGAGCTACCACCCCAACACACCATTCATAAGAAGAAGACGTGAGCTAGCACACCAACACACCATTCATAAGAAGAAGACGAGAGCTAGCACACCTACACACCATTCATAAGACGATGACGAGAGCTAGCACACCAACACACCATTCATAAGAAGATGAGAGCTAGCACACCAACACACCATTCATAAGAAGGCGAGAGCTAGCACGCCAACACACCATTCATATGAAGAAGACGAGAGCTAGCACACCAACACACCATTCATAAGAAGAAGAGAGCTAGCACACCAACACACCATACATAAGAAGATGACGAGAGCTAGCACACCAACACACCATTCACAAGAAGAAGAGAGCTAGCACACCAACACACCATACATAAGAAGACGACGAGAGCTAGCACACCAACACACCCTTCATAAGAAGAAGAGAGCTAGCACACCAACACACCATTCATAAGAAGAAGAGAGCTAGCACACCAACACCATTCATAAGAAGAAGACGAGAGCTAGCACACCTACACACCATTCACAAGAAGAAGAGAGCTAGCACACCAACACACCATACATAAGAAGAAGATGAGAGCTAGCACACCAACACACCATTCATAAGAAGAAAAGAGAGATAGCACACAACACCATTCATAAGAAGAATACGAGAGCTAGCACACCAACACACCATTCATAAGAAGACGAGAGCTAGCACACCAACACACCATTCGTAAGGAGAAGATGAGAGCTAGCACACCAACACACCATTCATAAGAAGAATAAGAGAGCTAGCACACCAACACACCATTCATAAGAAGAAGACGAGAGCTAGCACACCATCACACCATTCATAAGAAGAAGAGAGCTAGCACACCAACACACCATACATAAGAAGAAGACGAGAGCTAGCACACCAACACACCATTCATAAGAAGACGAGAGCTAACACACCATTCAAAAGAAGAAGACGAGAGCTAGCACACCAACACACCATTCATAAGGAGAAGAAGAGAGCTAGCACACCAACACACCATTCATAAGAAGAATAAGAGAGCTAGCACACCAACACACCATCATAAGGAGACGAGAGCTAGCACACCAACACACCATTCATAAGAAGAATAAGAGAGCTAGCACACCATACATAAGAAGAAGACGAGAGCTAGCACACCATCACACCATGAATAAGAAGAAGACGAGAGCTAGCACACCAACACACCATTCATAAGAACATGAGAGCTAGCACACCATTCATAAGGAGACGAGAGCTAGCACACCAACACACCATTCATAAGAAGAAGACGAGAGCTAACACACCATTCATAAGAAGAGGATGAGAGCTAGCACACCCAACACACCATTTATAAGAAGAAGACGAGACCTAGCACACCAACACACCATTCATAAGAACATGAGAGCTAGCACACCAATAACATTCATAAGGAGAAGACGAGAGCTAAGCACACCATTCGTAAGAAGAAGACGAGAGCTAGCACACCAACACACCATTCATAAGAAGAAGACGAGAGCTAGCACACCATTCATAAGAAGAAGAGAGCTAGCACACCAACACACCATACATAAGAGGAAGAGAGCTAGCACACAACACCATTCATAAGAAGACGAGAGCTAGCACACCAACACACCATTCATAAGGAGAAGACGAGAGCTAGCACACCAACACACAATTCATAAGAAGAATAAGAGAGCTAGCACACCAACACACAATTCATAAGAAGAATAAGAGAGCTAGCACACCAACACACCATTCATAAGAAGAAAAAGAGAGCTAGCACACCAACACCATCCATAAGAAGAAGACGAGAGCTAGCACACCAACACACCATTCATAAGAAGAAGAGAGCTAGCACACCAACACCATTCATAAGAAGAAGAAGAGAGCTAGCACACCAACACACCATACATAAGAAGAAGACGAGAGCTAACACACCAACACGCCATTCATAAGATGAGGACGAGAGCTAGCACACAAACACACCATTCATAAGAACATGAGAGCTAGCACACCAACACACCACTCATAATAAGACTAGAGCTAGCACACCAACACACCATTCATAAGGAATCGCGAGCTAGCACACCAACACACCATTCATAAGGAGAAGACGAGAGCTAGCACACAACACACCATTCATAAGAAGACGAGAGCTAGCACACCAACCCACCATTCATAAGAAGACGAGAGCTAGCACACCAACACGCCATTCATAAGAAGACGATGCGAGCTAGCACACCAACACACCATTCATAAGAAGATGAGAGCTAGCACACCAACACACCATTCATAAGAAGAAGACGAGAGCTAGCACACCAACACACCATTCATAAGAAGAAGACGAGAGCTAGCACACCAACACACCATTCATAAGAAGAAGACGAGAGCTAGCACACCAACACACCATTCATAAGAAGAAGACGAGAGCTAGCACACCAACACACCATTCATAAGGAGAAGACGAGAGCTAGCACACCAACACACAATTCATAAGAAGAATAAGAGAGCTAGCACACCAACACACCATTCATAAGAAGAATAAGAGAGCTAGCACACCAACACCATCCATAAGAAGAAGACGAGAGCTAGCACACCAACACACCATTCATAAGAAGAAGAGAGCTAGCACACCAACACCATTCATAAGAAGAAGAAGAGAGCTAGCACACCAACACACCATACATAAGAAGAAGACGAGAGCTAACACACCAACACGCCATTCATAAGATGAGGACGAGAGCTAGCACACAAACACACCATTCATAAGAACATGAGAGCTAGCACACCAACACACCATTCATAAGAACATGAGAGCTAGCACACCAACACACCACTCATAATAAGACTAGAGCTAGCACACCAACACACCATTCATAAGGAATCGCGAGCTAGCACACCAACACACCATTCATAAGGAGAAGACGAGAGCTAGCACACAACACACCATTCATAAGAAGACGAGAGCTAGCACACCAACCCACCATTCATAAGAAGACGAGAGCTAGCACACCAACACGCCATTCATAAGAAGACGATGCGAGCTAGCACACCAACACACCATTCATAAGAAGATGAGAGCTAGCACACCAACACACCATTCATAAAAACAAGACGAGAGCTAGCACACCAACACACCATTCATAAGAAAAAGACGAGAGCTAGCACACCAACACACCATTCATAAGAAGACGAGACCTAGCACACCAACACACCATGCATAAGAAGAAGAGAGCTAACACACCATTCATAAGAAGAAGACGAGAGCTAGCACACCAACACACCATTCATAAGAAGAAGAGAGCTAGCACACCAACACACCATACGTAAGAAGAAGACCAGAGCTAGCACAACAACGCACCATTCATATGGAGAAGACGAGAGCTAGCACACCATTCATAAGAAGAAGACGAGCTAGCACACCAACACACCATTCATAAGAACATGAGAGCTAGCACACCAACACCATTCATAAGAAGAAGACGAGACCTAGCACACCAACACACCATTCATAAGAACATGAGAGCTAGCACACCAACACACCATTCATAAGGAGAAGACGAGAGCTAAGCACACCAGCACACCAACACACCATTCATAAGAAGATGAGAGCTAGCACACCAACACACCATTCATAAGAAGAAGACAAGAGCTATCACACCAACAGACCATTCATAAGAAGACGAGAGCTATCACACAAACACACCATTCATAAGAAGAAGACGAGCTAGCACACCATTCATAAGGAAAGGGCGAGAGCTAGCACACCAACACACCATAAGGAGAAGACGAGAGCTAGCACACCAACACACCATACATAAGAATAAGACGAGAGCTAGCACACCAACACACCATTCATAAGAAGACGAGAGCTAGCACACCAACACACCATTCATAAGAAGAAGACGAGCTAGCACACCATTCATAAGGAAAGGGCGAGAGCTAGCACACCAACACACCATAAGGAGAAGACGAGAGCTAGCACACCAACACACCATACATAAGAATAAGACGAGAGCTAGCACACCAACACACCATTCATAAGAAGACGAGAGCTAGCACACCAACACACCATTCATAAGAAGAAGACGAGAGCTAGCACACCAACACACCATTCATAAGAAGAAGATGAGGGCTAGCACACCAACACACCATTCATAAGAAGAGAGCTAGCACACCAACACACCATTCATAAGAAGAAGATGAGAGCTAGCACACCTACACACCATTCATAAGAACATGAGAGCTAGCACACCAACACACCATTCATAAGAAGATGAGAGCTAGCACACCAACACACCATTCATAAGGAGAAGACGAGAGCTAGCACACCAACACACCATTCATAAGGAGAAGAGAGCTAGCACACCAACACACCTCCGGGTATGGTGGGGTATATACTCTGGGGTATGTTCTGGGTATGGTGGGGTATATACTCTGGGGTATTTTCTGGGTATGGTGGGGCATGTTCTGGGTATGGTGGGCTATATAACCTACAGAACAAGTCCAGGTGAATGCGGCTCTCTGATTGGCCCGGTGTAATAAGGTGATATGGTTGCTATGGGTGACGGTGCTCCAGGTGTTGCCGTGCTGATGCGTTGTGTTTTATAGGCTCCGCCTTCACCGGCCTCGCCTCCAAGACAAAGACCTCCGTACAAGTCAGGAAAGGTGACATCAGCAAGACCCACATCAGCCCTGACCCCGGGGTCACTCTCCTACAGGTAATACCCCCAGTAATGCCCTCCCACCCACGTGTGTCGCTGGTGTGTGTATCATAAATACTCATCATATAAGAGCAGTGCGTGTGCGATCATGTGACTACGAGAAGAACGTGTGTGACTTACATCCGGAGTAGTCATTGTAGGGATCGGGCAGACGTCACTGGCACACGTTCACCACATGGCCACTAGTATGTGAACCCCTCCCAGTGACGGGGTTCAGGGGTCCCCAGTGATGGGGTTCAGGGGTCCCCAGTGATGGAGTTCAGGAGTCTCCAGTGATGAGGTTCAGGGGTCTCCAGTGATGGGGTTCAGGGGTCTCCAGTGATGGGTTTCAGGGGTCTCCAGTGGTGGGGTTCAGGGGTCTCCAGTGGTGGGTTTCAGGGGTCTCCAGTGATGGGTTTCAGGGGTCTCCAGTGATGGAGGTCAGGGGTCTCCTGTCGGGGTCACTCTCTGTCCTCTGGTGGGCGGTGTCCTGTCGGGGTCACTCAGACCCCGCCCCCTCTCTGCTCACATGACGCCGGGTGTTATTTTTGTCTCTATTGTTGCAGAATTTGCAGAGAAGAAATTCCACCCGAAGTTGCGATCTGACCCCACCCCTCACCTGACCCCATCCCAGTCCTCACCTGACCCCACCCCTGTGAATGGTGGAGTCCGGGGGTCCTGTGCTGGGGTCATTACTGTGACTTCTTCTAGGTCTCTGGAAGGTTTGGGGGTTCGTCCGAGTCGGATCCCAGTGCGGAGGACCGGCATTGTACATACCCCGAGCCTCGTCCACGTCACCGAGAGGGAGTCCCCCATCCTCCGCGTGTGGAAGTACACCGCCGACCAGACCCTGAAACACTGCACACTAAAAGGTGAGAGGCCATGGAGGACGGAAGGGAGGCCAGAGGTCAGATAGAAGACTGAAGGGAAGGTCGGAGGTCAGATAGAAGACTGAAGGGGAGGACGGAGGTCAGATAGAAGACTGAAGGGGAGGACGGAGGTCAGATAGAAGACTGAAGGGAAGGACGGCCTCCATTTTGTTCTCATACAGCTCTGACTTCCCGTAGATCTGGCGGTTTGCTCGGTTCCTCTTCTCCGCGCGGAGGCTCCCCTGTACATCTGTGAGGCCGGGAAAGAGGCGGAGGATCAGGTAATGGAGGCCGCTCTGTGTGATTGGAGGAGAGATTGATCACATGACCCATCATAGAAAAATGCTCCAGAGTCAGATGGGGCCCCTCAGGAGACTATCAGCGGGTCGTATCCTGGTGTA
>NW_017309776.1:32582-32933 GCF_000935625.1 Nanorana parkeri | reverse complement strand
TGTGGGGTCACCCCGGACCTTCCATGGACCTCCTCCAAGGACGATGGACGCCATCTTTGTCAGGGCTAATGACCTCCCCTCCCCCACATGGTACAGAGGAAGGGGGACATTCAGCCAATCAGCATTCACCGTCCATTCCAATGAGATCACATGGGCCGGGTGCAGCCATCTTGGATGTGATGTCATCAACTCCAGCAGACTCACAGCTGTCAATCAAGTGACACTCCATCGTATTCCCCTCCCCCATGTTGGATACAAGGTTATGTATTGAGAGGAGGACAGTATTTAAATACTCCCAAAAATTGTGAAAGGGGGAAGGGCTGTGTTAGGGGTGGGGGGAAGTGCCTGATC
>NW_017309776.1:31598-32402 GCF_000935625.1 Nanorana parkeri | reverse complement strand
ATATTTTTGTCTCTGTGTTTTATGTACTTTGCAGTGGCCAATCAAATCCGTTCTATTTAAATAAAGTTGTATTTAATTGTCCTGTGCCTTTAACTCTGAACAATCCCTCAAAGCATTTTACATGACTCCTCCCACTGCTTCCATCAGGGGCTGTTGAGAGGAGTACTGAGGCCGGGTGCTGTGATGAATTCAGGAAGCCATGTACATCCCCCTGCAGGCTCCTCCCACCAGCCGTGATCTGCCCGCATTATATAGAGAACCTCAGAGACTCGGGAGCTGCATTGCAGGGATGGAGGAGTCCTCTGTATGGCCAATAAGGGACACGGGAGGGGCGGAGCCTCGCTTACACTGCCCTAAGTAACCTCCCAGGTGACCAATCACAGCGGAGCAAATATACAACACGCTGCAATCGTGGAGGAAGAGCAGTAAGAGCGCGCACGCCTCCGAGGGGATGACATCATCATTGTGCG
This sequence comes from Nanorana parkeri, assembly GCF_000935625.1. Lineage (NCBI taxonomy): Eukaryota > Metazoa > Chordata > Amphibia > Anura > Dicroglossidae > Nanorana > Nanorana parkeri. Next base: position 31,932 of record NW_017309776.1, on the reverse strand, counting down.
CGCCTCCGAGGGGATGACATCATCATGTGCGCGCCTCCGAGGGGATGACATCATCATTGTGCGCGCCTCCGAGGGGATGACATCATCATGTGCGCGCCTCCGAGGGGATGACATCATCATTGTGCGCGCCTCCGAGGGGATGACATCATCGCGCGCGCGCTCCACGAAGGGGATGACGTTCCAGCCGTGCGGCCGCCCCACGAAGGGGATGACGTTCCAGCCGTGGTCAGTGGGCGCGATGCTCTGACTCCTCCTCCAGGCCATATATGGGCGTCACCAGAAACGTGATATTAAACTTTAAAACTACGAAATGTAATTGGTGGGAAGTGTCCCC
>NW_017309776.1:28064-28867 GCF_000935625.1 Nanorana parkeri | reverse complement strand
ATATTTTTGTCTCTGTGTTTTATGTACTTTGCAGTGGCCAATCAAATCCGTTCTATTTAAATAAAGTTGTATTTAATTGTCCTGTGCCTTTAACTCTGAACAATCCCTCAAAGCATTTTACATGACTCCTCCCACTGCTTCCATCAGGGGCTGTTGAGAGGAGTACTGAGGCCGGGTGCTGTGATGAATTCAGGAAGCCATGTACATCCCCCTGCAGGCTCCTCCCACCAGCCGTGATCTGCCCGCATTATATAGAGAACCTCAGAGACTCGGGAGCTGCATTGCAGGGATGGAGGAGTCCTCTGTATGGCCAATAAGGGACACGGGAGGGGCGGAGCCTCGCTTACACTGCCCTAAGTAACCTCCCAGGTGACCAATCACAGCGGAGCAAATATACAACACGCTGCAATCGTGGAGGAAGAGCAGTAAGAGCGCGCACGCCTCCGAGGGGATGACATCATCATTGTGCGCGCCTCCGAGGGGATGACATCATCATGTGCGCGCCTCCGAGGGGATGACATCATCATTGTGCGCGCCTCCGAGGGGATGACATCATCATGTGCGCGCCTCCGAGGGGATGACATCATCATTGTGCGCGCCTCCGAGGGGATGACATCATCGCGCGCGCGCTCCACGAAGGGGATGACGTTCCAGCCGTGGTCAGTGGGCGCGATGCTCTGACTCCTCCTCCAGGCCATATATGGGCGTCACCAGAAACGTGATATTAAACTTTAAAACTACGAAATGTAATTGGTGGGAAGTGTCCCCGCCTCCATCCCCTCCCCCCAACGTCCCCGCCTCCG
>NW_017309776.1:25999-27871 GCF_000935625.1 Nanorana parkeri | reverse complement strand
CTGAATGATGACTGGAGGCGGAGTTATAAGGGGGCCAGCCCAACTCTACTCTGTGTACTTCCTGGAGGCGGAGTGATGATTCTGCTGAGTGGACGATAGAGAGAAGTTCCCCAGCCTCCGGGGTCACCGCCATCACAGAGGCATGATGGGAACGCTGAGGAGGGAGGTGTGGCCTAGCCGTACACTGTGTGGGGGTGGGGGGGAGGGCTACTGGGAGACGTAGTTCTGGGGGGGACTGACCTCCCAGCGCTGCCCCCGATGATGTCACAGGAAATAAGGAGACAGAGGGGTAATTGGGGGTCACGTCTGGGCCCATAACCCGGGTCTCCCCCTCTCATGTATGTTCTGATCACACGCGTGTGCCGTGTCTGTGAGCGGGATGACAAACCAGACGAGTCGGAGAATCATTCAAATCGGGATAACTTTATTCCACATATCAAAAACAGGACACGGGAGGTATGTACAGAGGCGTGGCCACCGGAATGTCAGCTTCCTATTGGCTGCGATCACACGGAGGACAAACATCGGACCTGAAACAAAAGGAGAACATGGAGAGTGACGTCCATCCACCACACAGGGCCCAACCACGTCCCACCGGGGGCCACGTACCGGACAGAACGTAGCCAAAGACGGGGCTACGTTCCCCCTCCACCAACCCCCAATGACCAGGCTGGCGGCCATGCTGATCTGGTGGGAGGACAGAAAGTGGTCCGGTGGAGGACAGGAAGTCTGGTGAAGGGCTCTGGACAGGAAGTGGTCCGGTAGAGGACAGGAAGTCCCACTGAAGGGCTCTGGACAGGAAGTGGTCCGGTAGAGGACAGAAAGTCCGGTGAAGGGCTCTGGACAGGAAGTGGTCTGGTGGAGGACAGGAAGTCCGGTGAAGGGCTCTGGACAGGAAGTGGTCCGGTAGAGGACAGGAAGTCCCACTGAAGGGCTCTGGACAGGAAGTGGTCCGGTAGAGGACAGAAAGTCCGGTGAAGGGCTCTGGACAGGAAGTGGTCTGGTGGAGGACAGGAAGTCCGGTGAAGGGCTCTGGACAGGAAGTCCGGTGAAGGGCTCTGGACAGGAAGTGGTCTGGTGGAGGACAGGAAGTCTGGTGAAGGGCTCTGGACAGGAAGTGGTCTGGTGGAGGACAGGAAGTCTGGTGAAGGGCTCTGGTCATGGTCATCCCCGGATTCTCTTACCCGCTCACTCCTGCTTCTTGGGGTTGTTGACGGCCACGTAGTGATATAAGACCACCAGCAGGAAGAGGGAAACCCCCAACATGTTGGCGAAGATGGCGAGCTGAACGTCCGTAATCATCCTACAGGAAGACAAACAGCCAATGAGACCGCAGCCCATCACCTCCCCCGCTCCCTACAGTGCTGCCCACAGACCGGCCCTTTCCCCGTATTCGGGGCGCCATGTCCCCGGGTCACGGACCTTATTTTCTGGTGAAGTTTCGCCTCTCCCGATCCTGTGGCTCTCTTGAGTCTCTTCCGGTCTATAGAGACACGTCAACCGGGACTTCCGGAATAGAGAGACTTCCTTTATGAAGCTCCGCCCTGCGTGAGGCCATTTTACTACACCCAGCCGAGTCTCTCACTAACCGGTTGGCCTGCATATGACGTCACACGAAAGGAGACGCTCGTCCACATTCAGCCGCTGTTGATTCGGACCACGCTCTGCGCTCTGCGCAGCGTAAGGGGCGGGCGCAGACATTAGAAATCTTATTGGACATAACGATACTTATCGTCTCCTGGGGGAGGGATGGATTGTAGGGGGCGGAGTCCGGTGATTTGTTTACGGTCTCCAGGTAACGGGATGAAGAGATCACATGACTGCTCCTCCTGACCGACCGTGAGTAACACCGACTGTACCACCCCCTCCCCC
>NW_017309776.1:14587-22850 GCF_000935625.1 Nanorana parkeri | reverse complement strand
CCATAGACTAGGACAGGGTAAGGGAAGGCCCATAGACTAGGACAGGGTAAGGGAAGGTCCATAGACTAGGACAGGGTAAGGGAAGGTCCATAGACTAGGACAGGGTAAGGGAAGGCCCATAGACTAGGACAGGGTAAGGGAAGGCCCATAGACTAGGACAGGGTAAGGGAAGGTCCATAGACTAGGACAGGGTAAGGGAAGGTCCATAGACTAGGACAGGGTAAGGGAAGGTCCATAGACTAGGACAGGGTAAGGGAATACCCATAGACTAGGACAGGGTAAGGGAAGGTCCATAGACTAGGACAGGGTAAGGGAAGGTCCATAGACTATGACAGGGTAAGGGAAGGTCAATAGACTATGACAGGGTAAGGGAATGCCCATAGACTAGGACAGGGTAAGGGAAGGTCCATAGACTAGGACAGGGTAAGGGAATGCCCATAGACTAGGACAGGGTAAGGGAAGGTCTATAGACTAGGACAGGGTAAGGGAAGGTCCATAGACTAGGACAGGGTAAGGGAAGGCCCATAGACTAGGACAGGGTAAGGGAAGGCCCATAGACTAGGACAGGGTAAGGGAAGGCCCATAGACTAGGACAGGGTAAGGGAAGGCCCATAGACTAGGACAGGGTAAGGGAAGGCCCATAGACTAGGACAGGGTAAGGGAAGGCCCATAGACTAGGACAGGGTAAGGGAAGGCCCATAGACTAGGACAGGGTAAGGGAAGGTCCATAGACTAGGACAGGGTAAGGGAAGGCCCACAGACTAGGACAGGGTAAGGGAAGGTCCGTCCCCTCCGCTCCTCCCACGCTCGCCTCCAGGACTTCTCTAGAGTCTCTCCCGTCCTCTGGAACTCTTTACCCCAACCTGTCCGTCTGTCTCCCACACTGGCTGTCTTTAGGCGATCCCACCTCAACAATTCATCCCCCCACACAGATCCCTCCTCCTCATGTATCACTGGCCCCTCCCCTCTTAGATTGTAAGCCCTCAGGGGCGGAGCCTCCTCACCATCTTGTGACTGTATATAAATCCTGTATAATAATAATAATGTCCTCACTCTCTGACCGTCTCCTGTAGTGTGTCCTCACTCTCTGACCGTCTCCTGTAGCGTGTCCTCACTCTCTGACCGTCTCCTGTAACGTGTCCTCACTCTCTGACCGTCTCCTGTAACGTGTCCTCACTCTCTGACCGTCTCCTGTAGCCTGTCCTCACTCTCTGACCGTCTCCTGTAGCGTGTCCTCACTCTCTGACCGTCTCCTGTAGCGTGTCCTCACTCTCTGACCGTCTCCTGTAGCGTGTCCTCACTCTCTGACCGTCTCCTGTAGCGTGTCCTCACTCTCTGACCGTCTCCTGTAGCGTGTCCTCACTCTCTGACCGTCTCCTGTAGCGTGTCCTCACTCTCTGACCGTCTCCTGTAGCGTGTCCTCACTCTCTGACCGTCTCCTGTAGCGTGTCCTCACTCTCTGACCGTCTCCTGTAGCGTGTCCTCACTCTCTGACCGTCTCCTGTAGCGTGTCCTCACTCTCTGACCGTCTCCTGTAGCGTGTCCTCACTCTCTGACCGTCTCCTGTAGCGTGTCCTCACTCTCTGACCGTCTCCTGTAGCGTGTCCTCACTCTCTGACCGTCTCCTGTAGCGTGTGCTCACTCTCTGACCGTCTCCTGTAGCGTGTGCTCACTCTCTGACCGTCTCCTGTAGCGTGTGCTCACTCTCTGACCGTCTCCTGTAGCCTGTCCTCACTCTCTGACCGTCTCCTGTAGCGTGTCCTCACTCTCTGACCGTCTCCTGTAGCGTGTGCTCACTCTCTGACCGTCTCCTGTAGCGTGTGCTCACTCTCTGACCGTCTCCTGTAGCGTGTGCTCACTCTCTGACCGTCTCCTGTAGCGTGTGCTCACTCTCTGACCGTCTCCTGTAGCGTGTGCTCACTCTCTGACCGTCTCCTGTAGCGTGTGCTCACTCTCTGACCGTCTCCTGTAGCGTGTGCTCACTCTCTGACCGTCTCCTGTAGCGTGTGCTCACTCTCTGACCGTCTCCTGTAGCGTGTGCTCACTCTCTGACCGTCTCCTGTAGCGTGTGCTCACTCTCTGACCGTCTCCTGTAGCGTGTGCTCACTCTCTGACCGTCTCCTGTAGCGTGTGCTCACTCTCTGACCGTCTCCTGTAGCGTGTGCTCACTCTCTGACCGTCTCCTGTAGCGTGTGCTCACTCTCTGACCGTCTCCTGTAGCGTGTGCTCACTCTCTGACCGTCTCCTGTAGCGTGTGCTCACTCTCTGACCGTCTCCTGTAGCGTGTGCTCACTCTCTGACCGTCTCCTGTAGCGTGTGCTCACTCTCTGACCGTCTCCTGTAGCGTGTGCTCACTCTCTGACCGTCTCCTGTAGCGTGTGCTCACTCTCTGACCGTCTCCTGTAGCGTGTGCTCACTCTCTGACCGTCTCCTGTAGCGTGTGCTCACTCTCTGACCGTCTCCTGTAGCGTGTGCTCACTCTCTGACCGTCTCCTGTAGCGTGTGCTCACTCTCTGACCGTCTCCTGTAGCGTGTGCTCACTCTCTGACCGTCTCCTGTAGCGTGTGCTCACTCTCTGACCGTCTCCTGTAGCGTGTGCTCACTCTCTGACCGTCTCCTGTAGCGTGTGCTCACTCTCTGACCGTCTCCTGTAGCGTGTGCTCACTCTCTGACCGTCTCCTGTAGCGTGTGCTCACTCTCTGACCGTCTCCTGTAGCGTGTGCTCACTCTCTGACCGTCTCCTGTAGCGTGTGCTCACTCTCTGACCGTCTCCTGTAGCGTGTGCTCACTCTCTGACCGTCTCCTGTAGCGTGTGCTCACTCTCTGACCGTCTCCTGTAGCGTGTGCTCACTCTCTGACCGTCTCCTGTAGCGTGTGCTCACTCTCTGACCGTCTCCTGTAGCGTGTGCTCACTCTCTGACCGTCTCCTGTAGCGTGTGCTCACTCTCTGACCGTCTCCTGTAGCGTGTGCTCACTCTCTGACCGTCTCCTGTAGCGTGTGCTCACTCTCTGACCGTCTCCTGTAGCGTGTGCTCACTCTCTGACCGTCTCCTGTAGCGTGTGCTCACTCTCTGACCGTCTCCTGTAGCGTGTCCTCACTCTCTGACCGTCTCCTGTAGCGTGTGCTCACTCTCTGACCGTCTCCTGTAGCGTGTGCTCACTCTCTGACCGTCTCCTGTAGCCTGTCCTCACTCTCTGACCGTCTCCTGTAGTGTGTCCTCACTCTCTGACCGTCTCCTGTAGCCTGTCCTCACTCTCTGACCGTCTCCTGTAGCGTGTCCTCACTCTCTGACCGTCTCCTGTAGCGTGCCCTCATTCTCTGACCGTCTCCTGTAGCGTGCGCTCACTCTCTGACCGTCTCCTGTAGCGTGTCCTCACTCTCTGACCGTCTCCTGTAGCGTGTCCTCACTCTCTGACCGTCTCCTGTAGCGTGTCCTCACTCTCTGACCGTCTCCTGTAGCGTGTCCTCACTCTCTGACCGTCTCCTGTAGCGTGTGCTCACTCTCTGACCGTCTCCTGTAGCGTGTCCTCATTCTCTGACCGTCTCCTGTAGCGTGTGCTCACTCTCTGACCGTCTCCTGTAGCGTGTGCTCACTCTCTGACCGTCTCCTGTAACCTCGGGTTCTTGTCTCTCGCAGATGCCACCGAAGAAGAAGACGTCGCAGGGTGAAGCTGCCGAGGATCCTGGGAGGCGGAGCCCGGCGGAGGGGGAGGGGCTTGTGGTCAGTGAGGGGGAACGGCGGCTCCGCGGGGAGCACGAGCGTCTGATGAGCGAACACGACGGGCTGAGGAAACGCCTGGAGCAGCTGCGCAGAGACAACGAGTTCCTGCAGGAGGAAGCCGAGACGGTGCGCAGGGAGAGTCAGGAATACCTCCTGTACATGGGGAGGCGGAGCCAGCGGCGGCAGGACGCCATCATCAGCCTCAACGACCAGAACACGCGAGAGCTGGAGGACCTCAGGAGGCAGAAGGAGGAGCTGGAGGCCGTCCTCGGGGGGGAGGAGGAGACTCTGAGAGGACAACTCCTCCAGCGGGAGGCGGAGCTAGCCGCCCTGAGGAGAGAGCTGAAGGAGGCGGAGCCCATGAAGGAGGTTCAGAGGGAGCAGATGTCCCTCATCAGGAGGCTGGAGGCCGAGGTCATGACCTCCCGGGGGAAACACGCCCACTCCCTGCTCAGGGTGAAGAGCGCCTTCCTGCGCCACAAGGTGGCGTGTCAGCAGGACTCCGAGCGTCACCTTACCCAGCTCTCCCTGAGGGCCCACGAGGAGGCCCGGAGCGCCCTGCACGGGGTGAGCCGGAGGGTGAAGGAGGAGAACCGGAACCTGAGGGAGGAGCTTCTGCCACTCATCAACCAATACCGGGGCCTCCAGAACCAGAAGAAGAAGCTGATGGAGCAGAAGAAGGAACTGCAGAGAGAAGAGCGGTGCCAGAGCGAGGTCCGGAGCGCCCAGCGGAGGCTCAACACCTCCCCCCCATAGGAAGGGGGAGGGTGGAAACTTCCTCCCCCCACCCAATATTAGATTTGTGGGGCGAATGATTTCGATTTCTTGTCTCATCTTCCAAAACAATAAAGTTTTTTTGACGTTTCCATTTTCCTGGTGTTTTTTTGGCCTTCGCAGATAGAAACGGGATTCTTAGAGGAACTCTCCGCCCGGCTGAATCCCCGAGACCTCCCCAATGGACGGACCTCCCCAATGGACGGACCTCCCCAATGGACGGACCTCCCCAATGGACGGACTTCCCCAATGGAGGGACCTCCCCAATGGACGGACCTCCCCAATGGACGGACCTCCCACACATGGAGGGACCTCCCCAATGGAGGGACCTCCCCAATGGACGGACCTCCCCAATGGACGGACCTCCCCAATGGACGGACCTCCCCAATGGACGGACTTCCCCAATGGAGGGACCTCCCCAATGGACGGACCTCCCCAATGGACGGACCTCCCACACATGGAGGGACCTCCCCAATGGACGGACCTCCCCAATGGACGGACCTCCCCAATGGACGGACTTCCCCAATGGACGGACCTCCCCAATGGACGGACTTCCCCAATGGACGGACCTCCCCAATGGAGGGACCTCCCCAATGGAGGGACCTCCCCAATGGAGGGACCTCCCCAATGGACGGACCTCCCCAATGGACGGACCTCCCCAATGGACGGACCTCCCCAATGGACGGACTTCCCCAATGGAGGGACCTCCCCAATGGACGGACCTCCCCAATGGACGGACCTCCCACACATGGAGGGACCTCCCCAATGGACGGACCTCCCCAATGGACGGACCTCCCCAATGGACGGACCTCCCCAATGGACGGACCTCCCCAATGGACGGACCTCCCCAATGGACGGACCTCCCCAATGGACGGACCTCCCCAATGGACGGACCTCCCCAATGGACGGACCTCCCCAATGGACGGACTTCCCCAATGGACGGACCTCCCCAATGGACGGACTTCCCCAATGGACGGACCTCCCCAATGGAGGGACCTCCCCAATGGACGGACCTCCCCAATGGAGGGACCTCCCCAATGGACGGACCTCCCCAATGGACGGACCTCCCCAATGGACGGACCTCCCCAATGGACGGACTTCCCCAATGGAGGGACCTCCCCAATGGACGGACCTCCCCAATGGACGGACCTCCCACACATGGAGGGACCTCCCCAATGGACGGACCTCCCCAATGGACGGACCTCCCCAATGGACGGACTTCCCCAATGGACGGACTTCCCCAATGGAGGGACTTCCCCAATGGACGGACCTCCCCAATGGACGGACCTCCCCAATGGACGGACCTCCCACACATGGAGCGACCTCCCCAATGGACGGAGATCGGAAAGTGACTCCAAGTCTGTTGGCCCCCCAAGCTGAGCCGGTTCGGGGTGACCACCAATCCCGAGGCCAGGACTGGAGGCAGGGAGTGTTCCAGGGACAGGCAGGAGGACCCGTGGCCAGGCTCATTATCCCACGGCCGATGATGAAGTGTGGGGGAGGTGCAGTGAGCAGCCACCAGGCGGAGGCTGGGACATGGGGGTGTGACCTCCGCTCCTTCCACGGACCCCTCAGAGAAGATCTCCAGATTTGGAACCATTTGCGCTTATTAAAACCAGATAGAAAATTTCCACCAATCGTCTCCATAGCAGAAACCACGCCCACACACTGCTCCCATCCTCTAGACTCCGCCCACCATGCTGCCCACCCACCTACAGACCCCTGTGGCTCCACAAACCTGATGTCACTCTCATGCCGACTGACTGAACATTGCCTGCCAATCGGTGCCGTGTTTCCATGCCCATAGCACAGCATTAGCAGTTGCGAGGTCCCTCAGGGTTTCCGGTGGAGTCGGCGGGATGCGCGGTCCCTCAGGGGTCCGGGGGAGTCGGCAGGGTGCGCGGTCCCTCAAGGGTCCGGGGGAGTCGGCAGGGTGCGCGGTCCCTCAAGGGTCCGGGGGAGTCGGCAGGGTGCGCGGTCCCTCAAGGGTCCGGGGGAGTCGGCAGGGTGCGCGGTCCCTCAAGGGTCCGGGGGAGTCGGCAGGGTGCGCGGTCCCTCAAGGGTCCGGGGGAGTCGGCAGGGTGCGCGGTCCCTCAAGGGTCCGGGGGAGTCGGCAGGGTGCGCGGTCCCTCAAGGGTCCGGGGGAGTCGGCAGGGTGCGCGGTCCCTCAAGGGTCCGGGGGAGTCGGCAGGGTGCGCGGTCCCTCAAGGGTCCGGGGGAGTCGGCAGGGTGCGCGGTCCCTCAAGGGTCCGGGGGAGTCGGCAGGGTGCGCGGTCCCTCAAGGGTCCGGGGGAGTCGGCAGGGTGCGCGGTCCCTCAAGGGTCCGGGGGAGTCGGCAGGGTGCGCGGTCCCTCAAGGGTCCGGGGGAGTCGGCAGGGTGCGCGGTCCCTCAAGGGTCCGGGGGAGTCGGCAGGGTGCGCGGTCCCTCAAGGGTCCGGGGGAGTCGGCAGGGTGCGCGGTCCCTCAAGGGTCCGGGGGAGTCGGCAGGGTGCGCGGTCCCTCAAGGGTCCGGGGGAGTCGGCAGGGTGCGCGGTCCCTCAAGGGTCCGGGGGAGTCGGCAGGGTGCGCGGTCCCTCAAGGGTCCGGGGGAGTCGGCAGGGTGCGCGGTCCCTCAAGGGTCCGGGGGAGTCGGCAGGGTGCGCGGTCCCTCAAGGGTCCGGGGGAGTCGGCAGGGTGCGCGGTCCCTCAAGGGTCCGGGGGAGTCGGCAGGGTGCGCGGTCCCTCAAGGGTCCGGGGGAGTCGGCAGGGTGCGCGGTCCCTCAAGGGTCCGGGGGAGTCGGCAGGGTGCGCGGTCCCTCAAGGGTCCGGGGGAGTCGGCAGGGTGCGCGGTCCCTCAAGGGTCCGGGGGAGTCGGCAGGGTGCGCGGTCCCTCAAGGGTCCGGGGGAGTCGGCAGGGTGCGCGGTCCCTCAAGGGTCCGGGGGAGTCGGCAGGGTGCGCGGTCCCTCAAGGGTCCGGGGGAGTCGGCAGGGTGCGCGGTCCCTCAAGGGTCCGGGGGAGTCGGCAGGGTGCGCGGTCCCTCAAGGGTCCGGGGGAGTCGGCAGGGTGCGCGGTCCCTCAAGGGTCCGGGGGAGTCGGCAGGGTGCGCGGTCCCTCAAGGGTCCGGGGGAGTCGGCAGGGTGCGCGGTCCCTCAAGGGTCCGGGGGAGTCGGCAGGGTGCGCGGTCCCTCAAGGGTCCGGGGGAGTCGGCGGGGTGCCTCAGGGCTGTCACATGACAGGATGGGGAGTGAATACATTCCTCCAAACCCCAAAATAACTCCTCATTCCTGGCAGGGGCAACAACGGGGCAAGTTTGGGGCAGTTGGAGTCCCACTTTAAGGGACCCAAGCCACTCCTCTTCCATCTGCGAGGACCGGGGCAGAGGACACTGGAAGGCCATTGGCTCTTTATTGCTCCGCCTCTCATGTCACAGCTCTGGTTAGAACGATGTCAGCCTCCCCATCGGATGGAGGTCAGATGTCCCGGTGTGAGTCGGTCTGACACTGGCTGTGTGCAGGAGGGAGGAACGGGATCCATCAGCTCGACCCCCGCCAGCACGCTGCACTGAAGTACATGTATGAGTGGCTGCACATGTATGAGTGGCTGCACATGTATGAGTGGCTGCACATGTATGAGTGGCTGCACATGTATGAGTGGCTGCACATGTATGAGTGGCTGCACATGTATCAGTGGCTGCACATGTATCAGTGGCTGCACATGTATGAGTGGCTGCACATGTATGAGTGGCTGCACATGTATGAGGGGCTGGAAGTGTATGAGGGGCTGCACA
>NW_017309776.1:7379-13641 GCF_000935625.1 Nanorana parkeri | reverse complement strand
AGTGGCTGCACATGTATCAGTGGCTGCACATGTATGAGTGGCTGCACATGTATGAGTGGCTGCACATGTATGAGTGGCTGCACATGTATCAGTGGCTGCACATGTATCAGTGGCTGCACATGTATCAGTGGTTGCACATGTATGAGTGGCTGCACATGTATGAGTGGCTGCAGGACAGTGGACCGGCTGATGGGCAGACTTGGCAAGCAGCTTAGGTTGTAGATGGGGGATGGGTTGCGGGACGTTCTTCGGGATTGAAGGGTGTTTTGCCGGTTACACTCTCAGATCCCGCCGCTGCAACCAGCATGTGACGGGTTACACGCTCCGCCGGACCAGCAGACTGAGCGCAAGACTGAGCCCTCTATACACAGAAGCTGCCACACCCAGACAGGAAGGTAACAGAGTTTACAATAGAGGAAGTCTCTATCAGTCGCTGCAACACCCAGACAGGAAGGTAGCGTAGTTTATGATACAGAGGAAGTCTCTATCAGTCGCTGCCACACCCAGACAGGAAGGTAACGGAGTTTACAATAGAGGAAGTCTCTATCAGTCGCTGCCACACCCAGACAGGAAGGTAACGGAGTTTACGATACAGAGGAAGAGATTTTTTTATTTCTAAGTACGATGCAAGAAAATATTTACAGAATAAAATGATACAAAACAGACAATAAGTAACAGGAGACAAAGGGGGAGGAGTGGAAGATGGGTCAGTACAATTCTGTTGCTCTTTTGTCTGATATGAGAGCCACGGGCCCTCATCAATGACTCTCAGCATTCCTTCCATGGGGACGGGGGCTCAGAGCTGCGAGAGCCCACGTACGTGGTCCCTGAAAAGGACGATTATTGCATTACCACAACCGAAGGATGGGAAGGGTCTCCTGAGGGGGGTTGTACTATGTTCCAGCAGACGCTGCCAATTGTTCCAAGTACACTGCCGGGCCAAAGAAAAGTCCCCACCTGGACTCCGAGCCGTGTCATGATCTGCGGTGGCTTCATGTGGTCAGGTCTGGCTGGCTCAGCAACGTTATGTCCCCAATAAATGAGGTCAGCTCCCTCCCCGAATATACCGAATGACGCGGATCTTCCATCAATGGACTTCTTCCTCCCTGGTGGCACATTGGACATATTCCGGGATCCACCGGGTTCAGATTGTGGCAGAGTGGCTCAGGCAGCATGAGACGTCACACGTGGATTGGCCACCACAGAACCCCATGGAGGATCTTCGGGATGTTCTGGAGACTTCACGCCGCGCTCCGACTCTCTCGTCATCACGACCAGATCTCCATGACACATGAATACAACTCCGGACAGAAATCAATGTTGTCACTTTGTATAAGATTATCGAGACCGTGCCACGGGAAGTGCGTGCCGTATGGTGGACCAATGAAATAGTAGCACGTGACTTCATTTTGTGGACAGACCGCGTATATCTCTATTTCCATCTGACAACCAACATATGATTCATACCGGAATACATGAAGGTGTCATGACATAGATCCCGTGTCTGTGTGTCTTAGGAGGTCCACGTCTGCAAAGGGCAGTAGAGGTGTGTTTGTTCTCTGACTGGTTGGAATTCTCTGATACATCAGTGTGACCACGTTTCGTGAATGTAACTCCATTGCTGGAGAGGTTCTGGAATAGGAGTCAGACGTACAGACGCGTGTTGTAGAACGTAGTACTGACATTCGGAGCCACGAAGGGGTTTTGCAGATCCTGAGATTTGGTGGATTCCTCTCTAGTGATCGTCATTGTGCCACCTTCTCTTAAATCTGACCGCCCCTCCCCCCACCATGGGGACACTGAGGGTGCCACTGCTGCAGGAGGACTTTGTCCCACACACTTTCTATGGTCACATGGGTGATGGGGGAGGAGAGCTCTATACATATCATGGGGGGGTCACGAGTCTTCCACACATAATGATTTCCTTCCTACACTCAGATGATCAGCGGAGGAGCTGTGTGTGTGTCTGCTCAGTGAATGTGACGTGGACCTTTCACGTGGCTGCTGGGATACAGAAAATACAAAAACGTAGAGAATAACCGTCACCACACGTCACAAAACGGACCACGGTCCCTTCTAGAACCAGGCGGGGGGAATGGGCCACACTTCCTTCTAGAACCAGGCGGGGGGAATGGGCCACACTTCCTTCTAGAACCAGCCAGAGGAAATGGACCACGCTCCCTTCTAGAACCAGGTGGGGCTAATGGGCCACACTTCCTTCTAGAACCAAGGCGGGGGGAATGGGCCACGCTCCCTTCTAGAACCAGCCGGGGAAATGGACCATGCTCCCTTCTAGAACCAGCCGGGGGAAATGGACCACGCTCCCTTCTAGAACCAGGCCGGGGGAAATGGACCACGCTCCCTTCTAGAACCAGGCGGGGGAATGGGCCACGCTCCCTTCTAGAACCAGCCGGGGGAAATGGACCACGCTCCCTTCTAGAACCAGGCGGGGGGAATGGGCCACGCTCCCTTCTAGAACCAGCCAGAGGAAATGGACCACGCTCCCTTCTAGAACCAGGTGGGGCTAATGGGCCACACTTCCTTCTAGAACCAAGGCGGGGGGAATGGGCCACACTTCCTTCTAGAACCAGCCAGAGGAAATGGACCACGCTCCCTTCTAGAACCAGGTGGGGCTAATGGGCCACACTTCCTTCTAGAACCAAGGCGGGGGGAATGGGCCACGCTCCCTTCTAGAACCAGCCGGGGAAATGGACCATGCTCCCTTCTAGAACCAGCCGGGGGAAATGGACCACGCTCCCTTCTAGAACCAGGCCGGGGGAAATGGACCACGCTCCCTTCTAGAACCAGGCGGGGGAATGGGCCACGCTCCCTTCTAGAACCAGCCGGAGGAAATGGACCACGCTCCCTTCTAGAACCAGGTGGGGGGAATGGGCCACGCTCCCTTCTAGAACCAGGCGGGGGGAATGGGCCACGCTCCCTTCTAGAACCAGGCCGGGGGAATGGGCCACACTTCCTTCTAGAACCAGGCGGGGGGAATGGGCCACGCTCCCTTCTAGAACCAGCCGGGGAAATGGACCACGCTCCCTTCTAGAACCAGCCGGGGGAAATGGACCACGCTCCCTTCTAGAACCAGGCGGGGGAATGGGCCACGCTCCCTTCTAGAACCAGCCGGGGGAAATGGACCACGCTCCCTTCTAGAACCAGGCGGGGGAATGGGCCACGCTCCCTTCTAGAACCAGCCGGAGGAAATGGACCACGCTCCCTTCTAGAACCAGGTGGGGGGAATGGGCCACGCTCCCTTCTAGAACCAGGCGGGGGGAATGGGCCACGCTCCCTTCTAGAACCAGGCCGGGGGAATGGGCCACACTTCCTTCTAGAACCAGGGGGGGGGAATGGGCCACGCTCCCTTCTAGAACCAGCCGGGGGAAATGGACCACGCTCCCTTCTAGAACCAGGCGGGGGAATGGGCCACGCTCCCTTCTAGAACCAGCCGGAGGAAATGGACCACGCTCCCTTCTAGAACCAGGTGGGGGGAATGGGCCACGCTCCCTTCTAGAACCAGGCGGGGGGAATGGGCCACGCTCCCTTCTAGAACCAGGCGGGGGGAATGGGCCACACTTCCTTCTAGAACCAGGCGGGGGGAATGGGCCACGCTCCCTTCTAGAACCAGCCGGGGGAAATGGACCACGCTCCCTTCTAGAACCAGCCGGGGGAAATGGACCACGCTCCCTTCTAGAACCAGGCCGGGGGAAATGGACCACGCTCCCTTCTAGAACCAGGCGGGGGAATGGGCCACGCTCCCTTCTAGAACCAGCCGGGGGAAATGGACCACGCTCCCTTCTAGAACCAGGCGGGGGGAATGGGCCACGCTCCCTTCTAGAACCAGCCAGAGGAAATGGACCACGCTCCCTTCTAGAACCAGGTGGGGCTAATGGGCCACACTTCCTTCTAGAACCAAGGCGGGGGGAATGGGCCACACTTCCTTCTAGAACCAGCCAGAGGAAATGGACCACGCTCCCTTCTAGAACCAGGTGGGGCTAATGGGCCACACTTCCTTCTAGAACCAAGGCGGGGGGAATGGGCCACGCTCCCTTCTAGAACCAGCCGGGGAAATGGACCATGCTCCCTTCTAGAACCAGCCGGGGGAAATGGACCACGCTCCCTTCTAGAACCAGGCCGGGGGAAATGGACCACGCTCCCTTCTAGAACCAGGCGGGGGAATGGGCCACGCTCCCTTCTAGAACCAGCCGGGGGAAATGGACCACGCTCCCTTCTAGAACCAGGCGGGGGGAATGGGCCACGCTCCCTTCTAGAACCAGCCAGAGGAAATGGACCACGCTCCCTTCTAGAACCAGGTGGGGCTAATGGGCCACACTTCCTTCTAGAACCAAGGCGGGGGGAATGGGCCACACTTCCTTCTAGAACCAGCCAGAGGAAATGGACCACGCTCCCTTCTAGAACCAGGTGGGGCTAATGGGCCACACTTCCTTCTAGAACCAAGGCGGGGGGAATGGGCCACGCTCCCTTCTAGAACCAGCCGGGGAAATGGACCACGCTCCCTTCTAGAACCAGCCGGGGGAAATGGACCACGCTCCCTTCTAGAACCAGGCCGGGGGAAATGGACCACGCTCCCTTCTAGAACCAGGCGGGGGAATGGGCCACGCTCCCTTCTAGAACCAGCCGGAGGAAATGGACCACGCTCCCTTCTAGAACCAGGTGGGGGGAATGGGCCACGCTCCCTTCTAGAACCAGGCGGGGGGAATGGGCCACGCTCCCTTCTAGAACCAGGCCGGGGGAATGGGCCACACTTCCTTCTAGAACCAGGCGGGGGGAATGGGCCACGCTCCCTTCTAGAACCAGGCGGGGAAATGGACCACGCTCCCTTCTAGAACCAGCCAGGGGAAATGGACCACGCTCCCTTCTAGAACCAGGCCGGGGGAAATGGGCCACGCTCCCTTCTAGAACCAGGCCGGGGGAAATGGACCACGTTCACTTCTAGAACCAGGCCGGGGGGAATGGGCCACGCTCCCTTCTAGAACCAGGCCGGGGGAAATGGACCACGTTCACTTCTAGAACCAGGCCGGGGGAATGGGCCACACTTCCTTCTAGAACCAGGCGGGGGGAAATGGACCACGTTCACTTCTAGAACCAGGCCGGGGGAATGGGCCACACTTCCTTCTAGAACCAGGCGGGGGGAATGGGCCACGCTCCCTTCTAGAACCAGGCGGGGAAATGGACCACGCTCCCTTCTAGAACCAGCCAGGGGAAATGGACCACGCTCCCTTCTAGAACCAGGCCGGGGGAAATGGGCCACGCTCCCTTCTAGAACCAGGCCGGGGGAAATGGACCACGCTCCCTTCTAGAACGAGGCCGGGGGGAATGGGCCACGCTCCCTTCTAGAACCAGGTGGGGGGAATGGGCCACGCTCCCTTCTAGAACGAGGCCGGAGAATGGAAGACGGTCCCTTCTCGTATTTGATAGAAGGGAGATTACGGACTGACTCCTGTGAAAAGCCACGTGTGGGTTCTGGTGATGATACGATCCGTGGGACCGCACAGTCTGATTTTTTTACACATATTTCAAAAATATTTTCATTTTGTAGGAAAAGTGACGATAAAAACGACAGAACTCCCTCCACGAAGCCACGGCCTCCGGAGGGGAACACACAGTGATTGATCTTCCTCTGATGATGACATCACATCTTCACGTGACCAAACACACCCACGGGGAACTGCTTGACGTGAGTTGGCCACTGAGCGGCCAGCTGGAAGAACTTGACATCGTTCCACTCCACCCCGTCTATGGTGACTGCAAAACATGAGAATGAGAAGAGGTCAGCAGAGGGCACAATGATACCACCACGAGGCCACGTCACGTGTCTTCTCACCTCGCAGCATGGTGTTCTGGTTCTTGGCCGTGCAGATGAGGCGGCTGATCCCCTCGATCACCTGACTGCGAGATTCCGCTTCCTTCTCTTTGGGCTTCTTACTCAGGAACATGACTAGGAGAGGAGAGAAGACACGAGGCCCGCCGTCATATCCACAATCAATGCCACGTGTTACCTGCGGGGGGTGGGGGAGGTGGAGACTCTGGGACAGGACACGGGGAGGAAGATCCTCACCCGCCCGGAGACAAGGAAAGTGAACATTATGCTTCCCATTGTCCCGAAGTTCATCAGTTTTGACCTCTTCACCACAAGAACACCCCGGATGAGGGAGCCACGGGAGGACTGCAGAAGTGGGGGGGGGAGGGGCAATAAAGAGGAGGCCACCATTTATGTAGATGTGGTGACCTCCTTCCC
>NW_017309776.1:0-4578 GCF_000935625.1 Nanorana parkeri | reverse complement strand
GGCGGAGAGAAGAGAGGGGCGGAGAGAAGAGAGGGGCGGAGAGAAGAGAGGGGCAGAGAGAAGAGAGGGGCAGAGAGAAGAGAGGGGCGGAGAGAAGAGAGGGGCGGAGAGAAGAGAGGGGTGGAGAGAAGGGGTGAAAGACAGATAAGAAGCAGAATATTAGAATATTGGGTCCTCCTTGGTCAGGGAAGTTCTGTCACATGTGACTTCGGGAGGACTTGTCCAGGACAGAAGAGCTTTCCTAAGTATTCAGAGACTCTCACCCGGCATTGGACAGGCCGCTGCTGACGGAGGGCGATGGTGGAGGGGTGCCGGTGGCCGCTTCTTTGGTCACAGACGTGTTGGTTCCGGGAGAAGAGGAATTCAGGAGTGATGGACCGCAGACAGAAGCCTCATCAGAGTCCACTGCAGAGAGAAGAGAGTCACAGCATGAGAAGATCTGACATGTTCCCCTTCCAGGACATTCTTCTCGTCATTTCTCCTCCGGTGTAATCTCAGATAATGTGCAGTGGCGAGGTCAGCTAAGTGCTCCGTAATGGAAAGCCGGAGGACCGATGAAGGTCTGAGAACATGTGCCTAGGACAGTGAAGGTCTGAGGACATGTGACTAGGGGAGTGAAGGTCTGAGGACATGTGACTAGGGGAGTGAAGGTCTGAGGACATGTGACTAGGGGAGTGAAGGTCTGAGGACATGTGACTAGGGGAGTGAAGGTCTGAGGACATGTGACTAGGGGAGTGAAGGTCTGAGGACATGTGACTAGGGGAGTGAAGGTCTGAGGACATGTGACTAGGGGAGTGAAGGTCTGAGGACATGTGACTAGGGGAGTGAAGGTCTGAGGACATGTGACTAGGGGAGTGAAGGTCTGAGGACATGTGACTAGGGGAGTGAAGGTCTGAGGACATGTGACTAGGGGAGTGAAGGTCTGAGGACATGTGACTAGGGGAGTGAAGGTCTGAGGACATGTGACTAGGGGAGTGAAGGTCTGAGGACATGTGACTAGGGGAGTGAAGGTCTGAGGACATGTGACTAGGGGAGTGAAGGTCTGAGGACATGTGACTAGGGGAGTGAAGGTCTGAGGACATGTGACTAGGGGAGTGAAGGTCTGAGGACATGTGACTAGGGGAGTGAAGGTCTGAGGACATGTGACTAGGGGAGTGAAGGTCTGAGGACATGTGACTAGGGGAGTGAAGGTCTGAGGACATGTGACTAGGGGAGTGAAGGTCTGAGGACATGTGACTAGGGGAGTGAAGGTCTGAGGACATGTGACTAGGGGAGTGAAGGTCTGAGGACATGTGACTAGGGGAGTGAAGGTCTGAGGACATGTGACTAGGGGAGTGAAGGTCTGAGGACATGTGACTAGGGGAGTGAAGGTCTGAGGACATGTGACTAGGGGAGTGAAGGTCTGAGGACATGTGACTAGGGGAGTGAAGGTCTGAGGACATGTGACTAGGGGAGTGAAGGTCTGAGGACATGTGACTAGGGGAGTGAAGGTCTGAGGACATGTGACTAGGGGAGTGAAGGTCTGAGGACATGTGACTAGGGGAGTGAAGGTCTGAGGACATGTGACTAGGGGAGTGAAGGTCTGAGGACATGTGACTAGGGGAGTGAAGGTCTGAGGACATGTGACTAGGGGAGTGAAGGTCTGAGGACATGTGACTAGGGGAGTGAAGGTCTGAGGACATGTGACTAGGGGAGTGAAGGTCTGAGGACATGTGACTAGGGGAGTGAAGGTCTGAGGACATGTGACTAGGGGAGTGAAGGTCTGAGGACATGTGACTAGGGGAGTGAAGGTCTGAGGACATGTGACTAGGGGAGTGAAGGTCTGAGGACATGTGACTAGGGGAGTGAAGGTCTGAGGACATGTGACTAGGGGAGTGAAGGTCTGAGGACATGTGACTAGGGGAGTGAAGGTCTGAGGACATGTGACTAGGGGAGTGAAGGTCTGAGGACATGTGACTAGGGGAGTGAAGGTCTGAGGACATGTGACTAGGGGAGTGAAGGTCTGAGGACATGTGACTAGGGGAGTGAAGGTCTGAGGACATGTGACTAGGGGAGTGAAGGTCTGAGGACATGTGACTAGGGGAGTGAAGGTCTGAGGACATGTGACTAGGGGAGTGAAGGTCTGAGGACATGTGACTAGGGGAGTGAAGGTCTGAGGACATGTGACTAGGGGAGTGAAGGTCTGAGGACATGTGACTAGGGGAGTGAAGGTCTGAGGACATGTGACTAGGGGAGTGAAGGTCTGAGGACATGTGACTAGGGGAGTGAAGGTCTGAGGACATGTGACTAGGGGAGTGAAGGTCTGAGGACATGTGACTAGGACAGTGGAGGTCTGAGAACATGTGCCTAGGACAGTGAAGGTCTGAGAACATGTGACTAGGACAGTGGAGGTCCATTTCTGGACATCAGAGTCAATGCAGAGCCATGTATGTGCCACAGGAAATGTCTGATGTACATACGTTGGATGGCGGGGCCCATGATCCCTATTCCGTATCCTATGCGCTCAGTGAACTCACCGTAAGCTGGCAGTGGCTGCTCTACGATTCCGACCTTCACAATCTGGGACAACAGAAGACAAACATAGATTGTTATGGAAATTCACTTGGTTCAACGCACAAATCCATGTCGCATTAAGCTGCGCCAAACGCAAAGAACCTCCCCCCGTTGTACTACGCTCCTTTATGCAAGGACTGGAAGTCCCACCTTCTATAGAGTCATGTAGAGTCAGGAGACGGATGTTGCTTGCTCGTTAATCCCATGCTAAGAGCCCTGAGCGCAGGTATGTTTATTGTTTATACCTGCCCAACAGGAAGTGATGTCAGACAGGAAGGGGTGTCTCAAACAGCGAGACAGGAAGTGAACAGGAGTCAGCTAACAAATCACATGTAGTAACAATCTCTGACCACCGGAGTGACTTTATCCCGCGTGGCTCAGTGAGCAATGCCACATAACGTTACTCGGATTCTCATGCGCGCTCAGTCACAGGGACAACGTTATGTCATCTCAGGCGTGTTGATCAGGCACCCCAGAGAGAACAAACGCACGTTCCTTTCATATACTGCGTTCAAGACAAATGTATCCACGCAAGCCAATAAATCCATGCATTGCACGGGGGGCCCCAGCCGGCGTCCATACATTCGCCAAGAACACACTGCTCCGCTGCGCATAAGAAATCTCCTCCAATGGATTAATCCCCCCAGCGTCTATTTACAACGAGACACTGAGAGACTAATGACAACACATTACACTAAAAACACATCCTAATAACATTTCCACAACAAGATTCATGTTCAGGACACAGACCATGGAAGCATTCTGTGAGGTACAGAAGACACGGCGCGGTCATTGGGGAAGACACTGACGGTGAATCTATAGTGAAGCCGTGTGATAAATCGCGCCATTGACTCCCATGAATATGATCCCGTACTCTACCAGGTCCCCCTCCAAAACCACCACTCAAAAAGGACCAATCACGCAGCTTCCATGTTGGGTGGATATCTCTGGCCTCAGCCATGCTAGCACATTGTCCAATGTGATGACCTCTAAACATCCTCCTCATGAGCGCCCTACGCTGAGCGCAAGACGACATGAAGAAGGAGGTCAGATGGATGAATGGAGAGGAGGCTCTGGGTTTAGATTGAGGTCAGCACATTACAAGACCATTATAGAGGCTGGCTCCAAGCTTGGTGTGTTGAGGGCTAACTTGGGCTGAGCATCTGAGTAATTGTTATGAAGCCCAGGTCAAGTCCATATGAGGGGGGGATGGTAGTGGAGGATAATCTGAAGGGCTTTATGTTTGTCAAGTCTTTCTGTTAATGAAGGCTGAAAATGGGGGACCTGACTGTCAGACTAGAACTTTCCTGGCTGTGGATTTCCTGTTGGAAATGTTCAAATGCTCTCAGTTCTGCACCCCAAAATGGCGGCATCATCTGGTGACCCATGATCTGAGGATTTCCTATTGAGGTCCATTGAGGGACCAATTTTATCTCTCTGGATTTTCCTATTGTGGTTTCCTTGGCAGCCGGTAGTTAGGGTGCTGACTTGTCCCCCTCGCAGTCCTGTGACCACGGCTGGGATCTCCGGCATTGGCAAAGCTCTCGATTGTCACAAGGAGTCTCCAAGCCCGACCCCCGAAACCCCAGTGCAGAACAGTGGTCACTGCCATATATTAGCATTAGAAATGCAACTACAACACCTTCCTTAATATATATTCCCAAAGCCGAAATGTCCCGAATTCTGGGCGGGATCACACAGTACATAATATGAGCCGGTATTCGGGGTTAGGATAGAACATCTACAATGGTGGTGATGGGAACTCTGCAACCAAAATGTATAAGAAAATTTCCCCAATTGTATAGAGAATTGTACAAACGTTCAGCTCACATTCCAAGAGAACTCACCCCAATAAAAGGAAGAAACTTCTGACACGAATCTTCCTCGGCGCTGAGAAGAAGAGGAAAAAAGACAGACAGAGAAATATTAAGAAGAAAAAAGTCACCTGACACAGAAAGGAAGATCAACCGAGAAACATGGAGATGAGATGGAGAAGAGGAGATGGAGGAGGACACATGAATAATA
>NW_017309775.1:45556-46582 GCF_000935625.1 Nanorana parkeri | reverse complement strand
CCCCCCTCCTGTGTCACCAGTGCAGACATGGAGGGGGCTCATTCACCTCCCCCCCTGTGTCACTAGTACAGACATGGAGGGGGGGCTCAGTCACCTCTCTTGCCCCCCACCCCCGTATATTACTACTGGCCTTCATTGTCCCCTCTCGTTGCGGGCGGCGCCGCGCTGAATTCTGGGAGTCGTAGTCCACGCCCCACTCCGCCGCGCCTCTCTCCTCCTCTCCCTCGACTACATCTCCCAGGATCCCCCGCGGGAGGACGGAACTCTTCCCTGCCCGGGGAGTGTGTGCCATTTAAATAAACAGCGAGGAAAATGGCGGAGAGTGCAGAAGGGGAATAAAGAGGAGAGACAGACAGGCTGCTGGGTGAGTACCATCTTCTCCCCCTGTCCTCCCTGCCTGGCACAGAGCATGGCACCCCTCCCCCGGCGGCCGAGCCTAGCGCCCTCCCCCCTTCCCTGACCCTCTTATTTCTAGGGACACGGCAGGCTGAGCTGTCCCTGGAAATGTTTCTGCTGCTGGGGGGGGTCTATGTGTGACATGTCCAGTCCTGGGCACTGACCTGATCATACACAGTGCCTTGTCCTTGGAAGAGTCCCTTCAATGCCTCTGATCTGATCAATCACAATTGTATCTGTTTTTTGTTGTTGTTGTTGTTATTTTGTATTCATGTTTTTAGATGCATTTTATTTATATTTCACTTTGTTATAAAAGTGCATGTGATGTGACCACCAATCGTGCCATGGTTGTATGTGCATAGGAAGCCTGGCGTTCTGACCTCAGCAGCCCCTGGACCTGCAATATGCCGCTGTCTGCCCTGCTGTCATCCTGTAATCTTTTTTTTTTCTCAGATCGTTTTCCTCCTTTTCTGGATCATATTGCCTCTCTTGTATTATTCATACCTTGCATCTATTTATAAACCAGCCATTAACCCTTGCACGCCCGGTACACCCCCGCACCCCCTCCTCGTCTTTATGCCATGACAGTTGGATGTGCTGCTGACGTGCCGCTTGATGGACTTGTAGAGT
>NW_017309775.1:43790-45433 GCF_000935625.1 Nanorana parkeri | reverse complement strand
TGCTCCTTTGTTTGTGTAAGCTGAGCCCTTCTTTTTTAAGCCAGCGAAGTGTTACTGTACTCGGCCCGGCGGTCGCATTTCAGCGAGAGGCGATGAGGGTTGCTATGGACCCAAATGATGGCGGCGGGGGAGCAGCTTGCGTTATCTCAGTCGCTGATGGCGTATAAGTGGCGGGCGGTCTTGCATTACTGATAGCATCTTGAGGAATGTCGACAAGGCTTCGGAGAGCTGAGAATACGGCGAGACGTCCTGATGTATGGGCTTAGGACGCGGTCACGGCACAACGAAAACGCCAAATCTAAACGCGTCAGATGGCAGACAGACCCACCCCACCACCGCCGTGCCGCTTTGACATTGCCGGGCTTCTGCTGCCGCTTGAGCTGGCTGCGGAGGGTTAACCCGACGGCAAGCGGCCCGTTATTTCCTGGTACCCGATTGGCTGATTGGCAGGCGGAAAAGCGACGCCGGCAGGACCTGAGCGCAGTAATGAGTCTGGTGATGGCGGCTTAGGAAGTGTACACCGTCTCGCAGTATAGGGAACGGCGTTTCCCAATCGCGTCCTCTCCGTTTTGCTTTTTATTTTCTGTGCGTGAAAATGAAATTGACGTAAAAAATAGGTTGGGGGTTCCGGCTGCTGATGTCACCCCGAGAAAGTCAGGCGGTTATATCGGAAGCGGCTGCGGCATTTCTTTCTCGGCTGCCGGTGGCATGTTGCTCGTGTTCAGTCCAGGGATGCTTCCCTTTTTTTTGGGGTAGAATAATCTCTGTATTGGTCACTTTGTATATTTTGACAGTTGTCGGGGCTCAATCCTGATTGGACGACGCGTCATACATGGCCTGTCATGTGGCAATTTGTAGAGCGCGTGCACTCTGCGTTTACGATGCATTGTCATCATATTACAAGAAAAGGGAAACAGAAACCGACCTTTGACTCGTGTCTAGATCTGGCGTAGTCAACCCTGACACTTCAGCTGTCCCTGAAACTACAAATCCCACAATGCCTCTGCTTCTGGGAGTCATGCCTGTAGCGGTCAGTCTTACAATGCCTCATGGGACTTGTAGTTCCACAACAGCTGGAGGGCTGAGGCTCCCTACCCCTGGTCTATGGGATAGGGAATGACCAGTCTTGTATTGCCTTGACCAGTCTTGCAATGCCTCATGGGACTTGTAGTTCCACAACAGCTGGAGTGCTGAGGCCTACCCCTGGTCTATGGGATAGGGAATGACCAGTCTTAAAATGCTTATGGGACTTGTAGTTCCACAACAGCTGGAGGGCTGAGGTTGCCCACCCCTGGTATGTGGGATAGGGAATGACCAGTCTTGCAATGCCTCATGGGACTTGTAGTTCAACAGCAGCTGGGGCGCTGAGGTTGCCCACCCCTGGTCTAAACCCAAAAACCAAATGTCATATTACAGAGGACCCGTCCTGAGATGTGGCACCTGCATTCGTTTTATTTTTCCTATATTTATTCACTTTGTGATCCTGCCAGTAACACACTTCCTGTCCTCAGGTGACAACACTCGCTCACTCTACTTTGCTTATTCAGAAGCAGAGTTGTCACTTTAGAACACAACGAGAGAGAGAGAGGGGGTGAGAGGAGGCAGGGATGAGGGAGAGAGAGGCAGGGATGGGGGAGAGAGAG
>NW_017309775.1:41321-43335 GCF_000935625.1 Nanorana parkeri | reverse complement strand
GACAGAGAGAGAGAGAGAGAGAGAAGGAGGACAGAGAGAGAGAGAGAAGGAGGAGAGAGAGAGAGAGAGAGAGATGGGGGAGAGGGAGAGGGGGGGAGAGAGAGGCAGGGATGGGGGAGGGAGGGAGAGGAGAGAGAGAGAGGGCGAGGAGAGAGAGAGAGAGGGAGAGAGAGAGGTGAACCTTGCATGGACGATAACGTCATGATATCACTTTGCTGAGTGTACAGGGAAGTTTCTGGATTTCTGGCAGGATCAGCAGGAAGTTTACCTTATAAATGGAATGGGGCCCATGTATGTAGTATGCGTGTTCCCACAATGCACCTGCTCTATGCGCAGTGGAGGGCGACAGAACGCAGTGCAATAAAGAAGAAACAAACGTGTGTTTTTTTTTTTTCCATTGGCAGCCTTTGGAGGGGCTTTGAATGTGGGGTGTCTGACCTTCAAATCTTGCTGTGTCCCCTTGCACCATGTCCTGAGGGGCCCCGGCTTCCCACTGAGTACCCTGCTGAGAGCGGTCTGCTCTGCACTGTGGTGGGGGGAATCTTCCAGGCAGCTCTGACTTCCGGTTTCCCGTCACTTGTCCCACCTGTGCAGATGGAGATGTGGGGGGTATCTGGGTGTACCTGCGTCCTCCATCACTGGGGTCAGGTGCGCAGACACTTCACTGGCTGCATGCTTGTTTCAGGTCGGCGATCCCCCTGACAAGTGCAGCAAGTGTAAATGACAACCCCCAACATCCGCCAGCAATGGCAGCGTCACGATTCAGCTGCATGACACCCCAGTGCACCTCTCAGCGGCTGTGTGCTGCAACGCAGATACCGCACCGGCACGTGTTGTGTTCCTGTGCGTCTAAATACCACGGTGCTGTAGGACGGGGGTGGTGGGCAACTCCAGCGGTGGTGGAACTACAAGTCCTATGAGGCTCTTCCTGTCCTAGCAGGTGCGGGCAACTCTGCCACTCTAGCTGAGGTGGCACTACAAATCCCATGATGCATTGCAAGACTGGCAGCCACAGGCATGGCTTCCAGAGGCAGATGCGTGATGGGATTTGTAGCTTCACCGAGGCTCGATGGCCGGAGTTTGCCTACCCCTGCTGTACGATGGCAGAGATTGGCCGAGGATGAAAGTTTAAAGCTGAACTCCGGACCAGCGGCTCCAGGTGAAATGCGTGGATGGGAGGTGTGTACTGTCCATCCAGTCTTGACATTTGCTCATCCCTGTATAGCAGTGGAGGGAATCTAAATGCATTTGTTCTTTTCTGTTGCACTGTCGCTTTAATTTTTAGCCCCTCCCCCTCTATCATGTGATTGGACGGTGAAAGAAGAAGCAGCACAGTGATCTCATTTTTCAGTCGTTCTGCTCTCGCCTCCTGTCAGCACGGCTTCTTGCACTGCAGCGCACCTGACTGGCTCCTCGTGCTGCTTCCCTTCCCACGTTTGGAGCTCTGCTGCGCACTGGAAGTGGCAGAGATCAGGTCACATTCAGGTACTTACTCTGCTTGTATTAGAAAGAGAGACATGAACAGCGCTCTGAGCTCCCATCAGATATTATGTCATGTTTATTTTTTATATACAAGCCGTGTGAGTCCCTGACTGTGACCTGGTATGGGCCTCTTGTAGTCCCTGACTGTGACCTGGTATGGGCCTCTTGTAGTCCCTGACTGTGACCTGGTATGGGCCTCTTGTAGTCCCTGACTGTGACCTGGTATGGGCCTCTTGTAGTCCCTGACTGTGACCCGCTATCGGCCTCTTGTAGTCCCTGACTGTGACCTGGTATGGGCCTCTTGTAGTCCCTGACTGTGACCTGGTATCGGCCTCTTGTAGTCCCTGACTGTGACCTAGTATCGGCCTCTTGTAGTCCCTGACTGTGACCTTGTATCGGCCTCTTGTAGCCCCTGACTGTGACCTGCTATCGGCCTCTTGCAGCCCCTGACTGTGACCTGCTATCGGCCTCTTGTAGTCCCTGACTGTGACCTGGTATGGGCCTCTTGTAGTCCCTGACTGTGACCTGGTAT
>NW_017309775.1:34690-40408 GCF_000935625.1 Nanorana parkeri | reverse complement strand
ATGGGGGAGAGGGAGAGGGGGGGAGAGAGAGGCAGGGATGGGGGAGGGAGGGAGAGGAGAGAGAGAGAGGGCGAGGAGAGAGAGAGAGAGGGAGAGAGAGAGGTGAACCTTGCATGGACGATAACGTCATGATATCACTTTGCTGAGTGTACAGGGAAGTTTCTGGATTTCTGGCAGGATCAGCAGGAAGTTTACCTTATAAATGGAATGGGGCCCATGTATGTAGTATGCGTGTTCCCACAATGCACCTGCTCTATGCGCAGTGGAGGGCGACAGAACGCAGTGCAATAAAGAAGAAACAAACGTGTGTTTTTTTTTTTTCCATTGGCAGCCTTTGGAGGGGCTTTGAATGTGGGGTGTCTGACCTTCAAATCTTGCTGTGTCCCCTTGCACCATGTCCTGAGGGGCCCCGGCTTCCCACTGAGTACCCTGCTGAGAGCGGTCTGCTCTGCACTGTGGTGGGGGGAATCTTCCAGGCAGCTCTGACTTCCGGTTTCCCGTCACTTGTCCCACCTGTGCAGATGGAGATGTGGGGGGTATCTGGGTGTACCTGCGTCCTCCATCACTGGGGTCAGGTGCGCAGACACTTCACTGGCTGCATGCTTGTTTCAGGTCGGCGATCCCCCTGACAAGTGCAGCAAGTGTAAATGACAACCCCCAACATCCGCCAGCAATGGCAGCGTCACGATTCAGCTGCATGACACCCCAGTGCACCTCTCAGCGGCTGTGTGCTGCAACGCAGATACCGCACCGGCACGTGTTGTGTTCCTGTGCGTCTAAATACCACGGTGCTGTAGGACGGGGGTGGTGGGCAACTCCAGCGGTGGTGGAACTACAAGTCCTATGAGGCTCTTCCTGTCCTAGCAGGTGCGGGCAACTCTGCCACTCTAGCTGAGGTGGCACTACAAATCCCATGATGCATTGCAAGACTGGCAGCCACAGGCATGGCTTCCAGAGGCAGATGCGTGATGGGATTTGTAGCTTCACCGAGGCTCGATGGCCGGAGTTTGCCTACCCCTGCTGTACGATGGCAGAGATTGGCCGAGGATGAAAGTTTAAAGCTGAACTCCGGACCAGCGGCTCCAGGTGAAATGCGTGGATGGGAGGTGTGTACTGTCCATCCAGTCTTGACATTTGCTCATCCCTGTATAGCAGTGGAGGGAATCTAAATGCATTTGTTCTTTTCTGTTGCACTGTCGCTTTAATTTTTAGCCCCTCCCCCTCTATCATGTGATTGGACGGTGAAAGAAGAAGCAGCACAGTGATCTCATTTTTCAGTCGTTCTGCTCTCGCCTCCTGTCAGCACGGCTTCTTGCACTGCAGCGCACCTGACTGGCTCCTCGTGCTGCTTCCCTTCCCACGTTTGGAGCTCTGCTGCGCACTGGAAGTGGCAGAGATCAGGTCACATTCAGGTACTTACTCTGCTTGTATTAGAAAGAGAGACATGAACAGCGCTCTGAGCTCCCATCAGATATTATGTCATGTTTATTTTTTATATACAAGCCGTGTGAGTCCCTGACTGTGACCTGGTATGGGCCTCTTGTAGTCCCTGACTGTGACCTGGTATGGGCCTCTTGTAGTCCCTGACTGTGACCTGGTATGGGCCTCTTGTAGTCCCTGACTGTGACCTGGTATGGGCCTCTTGTAGTCCCTGACTGTGACCTGGTATGGGCCTCTTGTAGTCCCTGACTGTGACCTGGTATGGGCCTCTTGTAGTCCCTGACTGTGACCTGGTATGGGCCTCTTGTAGTCCCTGACTGTGACCTGGTATGGGCCTCTTGTAGTCCCTGACTGTGACCTGGTATGGGCCTCTTGTAGTCCCTGACTGTGACCTGGTATCGGCCTCTTGTAGTCCCTGACTGTGACCTGGTATCGGCCTCTTGTAGTCCCTGACTGTGACCTGCTATCGGCCTCTTGTAGTCCCTGACTGTGACCTGGTATCGGCCTCTTGTAGTCCCTGACTGTGACCTGGTATCGGCCTCTTGTAGTCCCTGACTGTGACCTGGTATCGGCCTCTTGTAGTCCCTGACTGTGACCTGGTATCGGCCTCTTGTAGTCCCTGACTGTGACCTGGTATCGGCCTCTTGTAGTCCCTGACTGTGACCTGCTATCGGCCTCTTGTAGTCCCTGACTGTGACCTGCTATCGGCCTCTTGTAGTCCCTGACTGTGACCTGGTATGGGCCTCTTGTAGTCCCTGACTGTGACCTGGTATCGGCCTCTTGTAGTCCCTGACTGTGACCTGGTATCGGCCTCTTGTAGTCCTGACTGTGACCTGCTATGGGCCTCTTGTAGTCCCTGACTGTGACCTGCTATCGGCCTCTTGTAGTCCCTGACTGTGACCTGCTATGGGCCTCTTGTAGTCCCTGACTGTGACCTGCTATGGGCCTCTTGTAGTCCCTGACTGTGACCTGCTATGGGCCTCTTGTAGTCCCTGACTGTGACCTGCTATGGGCCTCTTGTAGTCCCTGACTGTGACCTGCTATGGGCCTCTTGTAGTCCCTGACTGTGACCTGCTATGGGCCTCTTGTAGTCCCTGACTGTGACCTGCTATGGGCCTCTTGTAGTCCCTGACTGTGACCTGCTATGGGCCTCTTGTAGTCCCTGACTGTGACCTGCTATGGGCCTCTTGTAGTCCCTGACTGTGACCTGCTATGGGCCTCTTGTAGTCCCTGACTGTGACCTGCTATGGGCCTCTTGTAGTCCCTGACTGTGACCTGCTATGGGCCTCTTGTAGTCCCTGACTGTGACCTGCTATGGGCCTCTTGTAGTCCCTGACTGTGACCTGCTATGGGCCTCTTGTAGTCCCTGACTGTGACCTGCTATGGGCCTCTTGTAGTCCCTGACTGTGACCTGCTATGGGCCTCTTGTAGTCCCTGACTGTGACCTGCTATGGGCCTCTTGTAGTCCCTGACTGTGACCTGCTATGGGCCTCTTGTAGTCCCTGACTGTGACCTGCTATGGGCCTCTTGTAGTCCCTGACTGTGACCTGCTATGGGCCTCTTGTAGTCCCTGACTGTGACCTGCTATGGGCCTCTTGTAGTCCCTGACTGTGACCTGCTATGGGCCTCTTGTAGTCCCTGACTGTGACCTGCTATGGGCCTCTTGTAGTCCCTGACTGTGACCTGCTATGGGCCTCTTGTAGTCCCTGACTGTGACCTGCTATGGGCCTCTTGTAGTCCCTGACTGTGACCTGCTATGGGCCTCTTGTAGTCCCTGACTGTGACCTGCTATGGGCCTCTTGTAGTCCCTGACTGTGACCTGCTATGGGCCTCTTGTAGTCCCTGACTGTGACCTGCTATGGGCCTCTTGTAGTCCCTGACTGTGACCTGCTATGGGCCTCTTGTAGTCCCTGACTGTGACCTGCTATGGGCCTCTTGTAGTCCCTGACTGTGACCTGCTATGGGCCTCTTGTAGTCCCTGACTGTGACCTGCTATGGGCCTCTTGTAGTCCCTGACTGTGACCTGCTATGGGCCTCTTGTAGTCCCTGACTGTGACCTGCTATGGGCCTCTTGTAGTCCCTGACTGTGACCTGCTATGGGCCTCTTGTAGTCCCTGACTGTGACCTGCTATGGGCCTCTTGTAGTCCCTGACTGTGACCTGGTATGGGCCTCTTGTAGTCCCTGTACAGCAGAGGTGGGGTGCGGGGGAAGAAGCGGTGCGAGGAGCTAATCCGTTCACATGCTGATAGGAAGAGAGAGCAGGGTGACGGAACTCCCCAACTCATTCTCACCTGTAGTTATGCTTCTAGCATGTGCCCGTCTTGTCTTAATGCACGTGCACGCATTAAAGGAACACAGCATGTGACCCCCTTTTTAGGGCCTGTTTAAAACGAATGGCACGCACAACAAAAGTGGAGCAGACAGAATCTGGAGCAGCTGTGCCTGGCAACCAATCAGCTTCTCTTTTCCATTTTCAAAGCTTAACTGAAGTGAGAAGCTGATTGGTTGCCAGGAGCAACTTCCTCAGATTCTGTCTGCTCCACCTTTTGATCACTTTCCCCCCCAACGTATGTAAGCGACATGCGTTACAGCGCGCATGGTCAGGTGTAAACGGGTGACACCCTCCAGAACCAGCTCACACATACATGCAGCTGCACAATGCCCGTCGCGTATGTGCGTCCGCTGTCCTGTGCTGGAGGCGCGCTCCCTGGACAGTGACCGAGCTGTCGCCAATAGCTCCCGATCATGTGATTGGCACTGTGGTCACATGATCAGGAGCCCCCTCCCGGGCTCCCATCATTGAGGAACGACGTCTGCTCCCAAGCGCAGGCACCTGGACCCACACGGATGTGCCGGTTCGGGTCTGCGTGTAACTTTGTACAGCCATGCCCTCCTGTAGGGGTGTACAGGTGGCTGCACGTGATTACACGCAGCACCTGTCCCTCCCAGGAGCGGGTCCCTGCAAGGGTGTGAATGGGCCCTGAGGGCAGGTACACACCATTCTCCGGACCAGATCTAATCCAGAAAATGGGGTGAACCGGCCCGCAGTTCCGGTGCATTCCAGACCAGACAACATGAAACGCGCAGTATTGGTCTGGTCTGGAACGGACTGCGCTGGTGTGTACAGAGACCAGAAATAGCATAGGGATACATTAGGATGCATTTTGGGTCCGGCCTGGAGATGGCCTGGAGATGATCTGGATGTGGTGTGATTGGGCCATTATGGGGGTGCACAGGTGGCTGCATGTGATTACACGCAGCACCTGTCCCTCCCTGGAGCCGGTCCCTGCACGGGTGTGATTGGGCCATTATGGGGGTGCATGTGTGGCTGCATGTGATTACACGCAGCACCTGTCCCTCCCTGGAGCCGGTCCCTGCACGGGTGTGATTGGGCCATTATGGGGGGGCACAGGTGGCTGCATGTGATTACACGCAGCACCTGTCCCTCCCTGGAGCCGGTCCCTGCACGGGTGTGATTGGGCCATTATGGGGGTGCACGGGTGGCTGCATGTGATTACACGCAGCACCTGTCCCTCCCAGGAGCCGGTCCCTGCACGGGTGTGATTGGGCCATTATGGGGGGGCACAGGTGGCTGCATGTGATTACACGCAGCACCTGTCCCTCCCAGGAGCCGGTCCCTGCACGGGTGTGATTGGGCCATTATGGGGGGGCACAGGTGGCTGCATGTGATTACACGCAGCACCTGTCCCTCCCAGGAGCCGGTCCCTGCACGGGTGTGATTGGGCCATTATGGGGGGGCACAGGTGGCTGCATGTGATTACACGCAGCACCTGTCCCTCCCAGGAGCCGGTCCCTGCACGGGTGTGATTGGGCCCTTAAAGATTCCCAAGAGTCTGCAGCTGATTGTAATGCTGGAAACACACCACAGCTGCGGGCTAATGAGGGGCTGAGGTGATCAGACTTCTATCAGGTACAGGTGTGTGTGTGTGTGGGGGGAGGGGGAGGGGTTAGTCTTCAGTTTTGATTTTCTGCTCTTTATATTGAATTGATGCCTATTGAAGTTTTCCCTTAAAGGGACGGCGCTCACTTCCCCCCAGACTCCTGTACGGCTTTGGTTCCTGCGGCTCTACACTTGACCTTCCAGCCTCATTGCGGCTGTTTGCTGGGGACGGCTATTGCCGCTCGTCCTTTTATAGCGGCGACATCTGCAGGCTATGGTGGTGGGTTGCGGCCCTCGTCATGTGACACAGGACCACCTGTTACCCATTGGTGGTCAGTTGGGGTCCTGCCATAAATGTCTTTGTTCATGGCTGGAA
>NW_017309775.1:32161-34679 GCF_000935625.1 Nanorana parkeri | reverse complement strand
TTCACTGCCTGTGCCGAGTGGCATCTGGTGCCGGTCTGCGGCCATGTTGCCTATTAGATACTTGTGCTGGAATGGCGGTGAGGTCTGCACACAGCTAATGTACGTGCCAAGTAAATAAACCTAATAAAACGGGTTGGTTTGATCCTGAGGGCACATGTGGAAACTGTTGTTGGGTGAGTTGAGGATAACCGCAAAAGAACATAGGGCAGGGCTGACACCAATCGGTCCACTGCTGTGTGTTGTCAGCCCAGGGCTCGGGAGCCGAGTGCAGTTCTGACAGATCGGCAGGTATGCTTCCGTACTCGCGAGGTCTGTGTGTGGAAATGTGCCATGCCGTAGAGGTGTTCTGTTATCTGATGCCGTTATGCGCACTCAGAAGTCGGGAGGTGGTGTGAGGTCACACAGTAGACTTTCGTTGTGTTCCGGCACCCGCTGAGTCCAAGCCTGTGCCAGCCATGGCTTCTATCCCGGCAGTAGAGGTATTCCAAGGTCAGGGCAGCCAGTCTCTCCGGCTCTGGAATGGCAGCCTCGGTAAGGGGGTGTATTGGGGGTATTGCACCGTGAGAGTCATGGGCAGATGCACCCGAATTTGTGGTTGAGGTGACAATTTTGGGCGGCCTCATTAGGGGTGTTGACGGCTGGTTGTGATAAAGGATGGAGGTTCTGCTGTGTGGCTCATACCTGTGATCGTTGGAGGCGTCATCTGCAGCGTTACAGCCGGGACATTGGTAGGAAGGAGGCGGCGTTACAGCCGGGACATTGGTAGGAAGGAGGCGGCGTTACAGCCGGGACATTGGTAGGAAGGAGGCGGCGTTACAGCCGGGACATTGGTAGGAAGGAGGCGGCGTTACAGCCGGGACATTGGTAGGAAGGAGGCGGCGTTACAGCCGGGTCATTGGTAAGAAGGAGGCGGCGTGACAGCCGGGACATTGGTAGGAAGGATGCGGCGTTACAGCCAGGATATTGGTAGGAAGGATGCGGCGTGACAGCCGGGACATTGGTAGGAAGGAGGCGGCGTGACAGCCGGGACATTGGTAGGAAGGAGGCAGCGTTACAGCCGGGTCATTGGTAGGACGTTGCCGGTGACGAGCCCGGAGTTGAGCCCCGTCCGTGGCGGAATGCTGGATGGAGATAAATGGGGTCTTTATCAGGCAGCCGTCCAAACCGTCTGCGTGTCCAAACCGTCTGCGTGTCCCTTCAGACGCTATTACAGGAGCCGGGGGCCCATTACAAGATAGATGGAATTTTCCACTGCCGTTTTCTGCCGCTTCTCCGAAATATTTTCACACTGCAACACAAAGACCCAGCAGCCTTTCTGGAGATGAGTCACCCGGGGTATAAATAGCACGAGGGCTCTTCACTAAACTACTAGCTTCACGCTATTTTTAAGGACAAAAAAGCTAAACCGAAAAGAAAAAAAAAAGTTGCACCTTTTTTAAAAAGCAGAAAACAGGAAGTTGATTTTGCCAGAAATAACATCAAATGTAAAGCGGAACTCTGGACTCTCATTCAAGGAAATATCAGCCGCGGCAATTCATGATAAGTCGGCACAAATACCTGTAGATCCTTCCAGCGAGGTCCGTCTAATGCAGCTTCCTGCGATGGGGTGACAACGATGCTGCGCTGCTGCTGAATTCACAGCAGAGTTGTCACCCTCATGTAAGCTGTGCCTGCTTACACTACAGTGGGAGGAGCAGATGTTGCAGGGGGGTGTGGCTGTCAGCATCGTCACTGCTGAATCACCTTGTCAGTCGGCACCTGACCACACCTAGTCCCGCCCACTGCTTTCTGGATTGACAGCTAAAAAAAAAAAAACCCTCCCGCTGTGAGCTGCAGTGCCTGGGCGGTGGGAGCGTGTGAGACGCAAATGAAGGAGGATTTTGTTCAGTTAGGGGAGGTAAAGGAAGTTTTGGGTCGACTGCATGGAGGAAGTCTGCCGGAATTATAAGCCTTTCCGCTCATTCCTCTACCCCTAGACTATTTGTGACCCCCCCCCCAACTTATTTCTCTTGTGGGGACAGGGGGCCCTTCAGGGCAATGGTAATAGGCCAGAAGCATCAGGCACGGTCTAGATGCCTGGGGCCCAAGGGCCACATGTGACCCTTTGGCACTTGTCATTCAGCACTTTATAGACCCTGGGGGGGTCAGTGGTGGGAGCATTCATGGGAAAAGAAGCGACGGTCTCATGTTGTATGTCCCCTTTCTTCCTGCCATGTACTGCATATTATGAAGCTATCTGGTACCATAGTTGAGAGTTGAGCCCCCCCCCCATACCTCATTGGATGATGACCACTGGTCTACATGCTGCAAGTAGTGTTTAGAGACCTGCAGCATGTCCTCCCAGAATGCAAGTTCAGCCTTTTGGAACTGTCATGAGAGGCCATAGTTGACCCTCCCACCACCGCCTATACCTCATGGGATGACGACCACTGGTCTACATGCTGCAAGTAGTGTTTAGAGACATGCAGCATGTCCCAGAATGCAAGTGCACCCTTTTGGAAGTGTCATCCGGGGCCAT
>NW_017309775.1:30066-32084 GCF_000935625.1 Nanorana parkeri | reverse complement strand
CCCCCGCCTATACCTCATGTGTTGACGACCACTGGTCTACACGCTGGAGGTAGCGTTTAGCAAGACGCAAAGTGTCCCAAAATGCAAAAGCAACCCATCACTAGGTGTCTGGGGGGTATAGAGCCATCAGCCGAGTGCAGCCATTGATGGTGGATATTTCAGGGGGGCATGTAGGGACACCACAGTGTGTATTGAGCACACCAGTCCTTGTTGGTGCCATGATGGGAATGATGGGAATGACTTGATCCTGAACTGCCAGTCATTCTGCATTGTTGTATCTGTTTGGGTTTTTTTTTCAATTGGCCCAGTTATTAAATTTTTTGCTCTGGTTGCCCGGACGGGAAGTTCCTTGCCAATTCATTAACCTCTTGTAGGCGTTGGCGACGAGCTGGTGCGCACGGACTTCCCCGGCTGGTTTGCAGCGCCCCTGTGTTTTCAGCTCCTCAGACAAAATCTTAAGTCTAGGAGATTTTAGCGAAGGCCTGACCTTGAGGCGGTATGGGAGAAGCAGTTGCCATGGCAACCAGCACAAATATGGCTCTTCCTCAGGAAAAGAGCATCCCATTAAAGATTTGCTGCAGGAATTCTGTTAGCCAGTTCCAGCGCAACTGATGAGAAAAACACAACAAATTGTCATTCTGTCTCCAAAAAGGGGAGGCTACGTGTGCGCATATCTCCGAGATAAACAGCCAATGGGCGTTCCCCAAAACCATTTCCTCTTCTGCGTTACAATGTTTCTTCGATGGTCAGCAGCTATGATGGGTGTTTTGGTGGGTTTAGTGCCGTGCGGAGGTCACGGATTTCACTGTTTTTAGTGGTTTCGATGTATTCATTGCCTCCAGTTCACACGCACACGGGATTGACCTGTCATGTAAGAAATTCGGGTGAAGCTCCTGGTTTTTGCGGCCTGGTTGACATGCTGATCCTCTGGCTTCAATACATCTCATATCTCGACTATTGCAGCTCCCTCCTCATTGGCTTCCATCCCCCGCCCCCCTCTCCCGATCCCTGCACTGGCTTCTGACTTACAAAGTTCCACAACTCTGCTCCCGGATATATCTCCAACCTTGTCTCAAAGTATCACCCTAACCGTCCCCTCTGCTCATCAAAAGACCCCCTGCTTTCCAGCTCCCTCATCAACTTCTCCCATGCTCGCCTCCAGGACTTCACTAGAGTCTCTCCCATCCTCTGGAACTCTTTACCCCAACCTGTCCGTCTGTCGCCCACCTTGACTGCCTTTAGGCGATCCCTTAAGACTCATCTCTTCAGGGAAGCCTATCCCACCTCAACCTGACCGCTCAACCATCACGTTCTCAGACAATTCATCCTCACACCGCTCCCTCCTCATGTATCACTGGCCCCTCCCTATTAGATTGTAAGCCCTCAGGGGCAGGGCCCTCCTTACCGTCTTGTCTTGAATTGTATTGTGATTGTAATGTCTTCCGTATATTGTACAGTGCTGCGCAAACTGTTGGCGCTCTATAAATCCTGTATAATAATAATAATATGATTTACTGGCCCAGAAGAAGCGTGCACATCAGGAAAGGCAGACGTCTATGACCATTCAGTATCAGTGATTCCAAGTACTGAAGCCGTAGGATCTGCATACCCGTCAGGCACTGGCAGTCCTCATTGCTTTCCGGAATGGTTTTGCCTGGCAGGGCGCAGCAGCAGCAGGTTTTCCTTATAGGCAGAGTCCAACTTTTTAGACCTTGTTTCATGTAAGATCCATATTTAGTGTATAACATGGTCACATTCCTCGTACTCCCACCCTCAAACCTTCCCACCCCACTTACCTTTAAAGGAGAACTATGAGGTGGGGGGGGTGCTTTTCACTCACCTCATAGTTCTAGCCGACCTGTGACAATGAGACTGTCACAGGTCGGCTCAGTAGATCGGGAGGTGAGCGAACACATACCGGCGTTCGCTCACCTCTCGATCCTGTCACGGCTCTCTGCCATGACAGGGGAGGGGCTGGATTCCCCCCTCCCCGCTCCGATCCTCCAGCGCTGACTGGC
>NW_017309775.1:22195-29173 GCF_000935625.1 Nanorana parkeri | reverse complement strand
AGCGCTGCGCAAACTATTGGCGCTATATAAATCCTGTATAATAATAATAATATGATTTACTGGCCCAGAAGAAGCGTGCACATCAGGAAAGGCAGACGTCTATGACCATTCAGTATCAGTGATTCCAAGTACTGAAGCCGTAGGATCTGCATACCCGTCAGGCACTGGCAGTCCTCATTGCTTTCCGGAATGGTTTTGCCTGGCAGGGCGCAGCAGCAGCAGGTTTTCCTTATAGGCAGAGTCCAACTTTTTAGACCTTGTTTCATGTAAGATCCATATTTAGTGTATAACATGGTCACATTCCTCGTACTCCCACCCTCAAACCTTCCCACCCCACTTACCTTTAAAGGAGAACTATGAGGTGGGGGGGGTGCTTTTCACTCACCTCATAGTTCTAGCCGACCTGTGACAATGAGACTGTCACAGGTCGGCTCAGTAGATCGGGAGGTGAGCGAACACATACCGGCGTTCGCTCACCTCTCGATCCTGTCACGGCTCTCTGCCATGACAGGGGAGGGGCTGGATTTCCCCCTCCCCGCTCCGATCCTCCAGCGCTGACTGGCCGGACGGGGGAGGGGGCGGGTACAGCTGGCTCTGCCTCTAGATAGGCAGAGCCAGCTGTCACTCACGCAGCTGGGCGGATCCCGGCACAATTGTCGGGATGCGCTTCAGCTGCGGCGTCTCAGTATACCGCGAGCTGTAGCTCCCTATATACTGAGCTTAGGGTGATGGGAGGACGCTAGTTTGTGTCCTCCCGTTACCCTAAGGAGAACTATGGGGAAAAGATCTGACTCCCATAGTTCTCCTTTAATTGCAGGGCGCTTCTCCAAGCAGAAGTGTGTTGTGGTTGGAGTCCCATCTCCTACTGCGGCTGATAGGACTTGTAGAGAGCATGCCGGTGATCCCTGGCCGCTGTAGTTCAGCAGCACTTCCTTCAGCCAGGTACATACCTCCATAGGGTGGTGGGCTGCGGGGGACTAAAGCGACCCCATTGCTTTGCATGGAATTGACAAAGCACAGGTTCAGTGTAAAGCAGAACTATGCCGTCCTACGCTTCAGGGATGTCGTGTCCTAAAAAAAATACCAGGGTGTACCTGCATACAGTCGCATCCTGTGATTGATTTCTGTGGCTGGCTGTACGTAGCAGCTGACGCACCCGGGCCAGAAAATACGCCTGATTTGTAGAGGAGGGATTGGGGATCAGCGGGGTACTTCACACCTAGTCAGAGCTGTGTGTGCTGCGGGTTCACATCCAGGATGGCTTTCACCCAGTACTCCATTCCTTCCCAGTGTGGAGGGATTGGGGATCAGCGGGGCACTTCACACCTAGTCAGAGCTGTTTGCTGACGTGTGCGCGTGTGTGCTGCGGGTTCACATCCAGGATGGCTTTCACCCAGTACTCCATTCCTTCCCAGTGTGGAGGGATTGGGGATCAGCGGGGTACTTCACACCTAGTCAGAGCTGTGTGTGTGGCGGGTTCACATCCAGGGTGGCTTTCACCCAGTACTCCATTCCTTCCCAGTGTGGAGGGATTGGGGATCAGCGGGGTACTTCACACCTAGTCAGAGCTGTGTGTGTGGCGGGTTCACATCCAGGGTGGCTTTCACCCAGTACTCCATTCCTTCCCAGTGTGGAGGGATTGGGGATCAGCGGGGCACTTCACACCTAGTCAGAGCTGTTTGCTGACGTGTGCGCGTGTGTGCTGCGGGTTCACATCCAGGATGGCTTTCACCCAGTACTCCATTCCTTCCCAGTGTGGAGGGATTGGGGATCAGCGGGGCACTTCACACCTAGTCAGAGCTGTTTGCTGACGTGTGCGCGTGTGTGTTGCGGGTTCACATCCAGGGTGGCTTTCACCCAGTACTCCATTCCTTCCCAGTGTGGAGGGATTGGGGATCAGCGGGGTACTTCACACCTAGTCAGAGCTGTGTGTGCTGCGGGTTCACATCCAGGATGGCTTTCACCCAGTACTCCATTCCTTCACAGTGTGGAGGGATTGGGGATCAGCGGGGTACTTCACACCTAGTCAGAGCTGTGTGTGTGGCGGGTTCACCTCCAGGGTGGCTTTCACCCAGTACTCCATTCCTTCCCAGTGTGGAGGGATTGGGGATCAGCGGGGCACTTCACTCCTAGTCAGAGCTGTTTGCTGACATGGGCCTGTATTTGGTCTTTGGCTTACTCCTGTAGTGTGGAATAAGGGGCGATTGTCTGAAGATAGCACACATTCTGAATTGCTTCTCTTATACGCTCTCTTGTTCAGAAGCTCATTCTTAGCTGAGGCTAAAATAAACACTTCTTCCCCCACCGCCACAATGAATGCCGTCTCTGAATGCCAACTTTGTTGGTCGGACCTCATAATCCCACTAAGCTGGCTGGTCAGTAACTCCTTCATTGACTGGCAGCCTGTCACCGATTGTCCTGCTGGTTTCCCTGACCTGCGGGTAGATAGCGGCACGCTCCTGGTGACCCGTCGGTTCTGATGGCCAGGGATTAAAGAGCGCAAATTCCAAATGCCTTAGCAGCAAATCTTTTATTTCTGGCCAATGGGCAACCGATGTGCATTTCAGCAGCAGCAGTGGAAAGCAAAGTACCTCAAGCTGTAGATAAGTTCTCACTTTTAGTACATTGTGTGTGTTTTATGTCCTCTATTGTTCTGTCTTCATCTTGTGGGGGGGTGGACGAGTCTATAGTGATGCCTTTGCAGACTTGAAATTGTTTATTGACAATTGGGGTGGACGGCTGTGTCGGCAGGGAGGGGTGGACGGCTGTGTCGGTCGGAGAGGGGTGGACGGCTGTGTCGGTCGGAGAGGGGTGGACGGCTGTGTCGGTCGGAGAGGGGTGGACGGCTGTGTCGGTCGGAGAGGGGTGGACGGCTGTGTCGGTCGGAGAGGGGTGGACGGCTGTGTCGGTCGGAGAGGGGTGGACGGCTGTGTCGGTCGGAGAGGGGTGGACGGCTGTGTCGGTCGGAGAGGGGTGGACGGCTGTGTCGGTCGGAGAGGGGTGGACGGCTGTGTCGGTCGGAGAGGGGTGGACGGCTGTGTCGGTCGGAGAGGGGTGGACGGCTGTGTCGGTCGGAGAGGGGTGGACGGCTGTGTCGGTCGGAGAGGGGTGGACGGCTGTGTCGGTCGGAGAGGGGTGGACGGCTGTGTCGGTCGGAGAGGGGTGGACGGCTGTGTCGGTCGGAGAGGGGTGGACGGCTGTGTCGGCGGGGAGGGGTGCACTGATCTGTCGGCAGAGAGGGCTGGACGGGTCGCATGGGCATGATGGGCTGGTCTTTATAAGCCCAGTTCATGCGTGTGTGCATCAGGGCTGAGAGTGCTTGAGGAAAATACAGGGGCAGGGTACCGTCGGCCCCTCCCACCAGCCATGATCTGCCTGCATTGCGTAGACGAGCACAGAAACTCAGCGATGACATCATTGGGTATGGGATAAGTTCTTGGAGCTGCTCGGGTACACGGTCATTCTTTGACATGAAGGAGCTCCAGGAACAGACGATCTGTTATCTTTATACCATCGTGTTCATTGGAAACATTTTTACGATCCCATAACTTGCACACAGTGTGAGCACAGGACAAATATCAGCAAACTTGTTAAATGGCCAAAGATAAATATGTAGAGAATCTTCCACCCGCTCTGATCATCGCCAGTTAAACGCGTCTGCGGCTTTGATTTATGAACGCTGCTGCAATGTGGAGCCGTGGCACGGAGCATCAGACCTTCTATATAGTTTCCTTCACCCCGTGAGGGCGAGAAATACAATCTGATTGGTGGTTTCATTTTTGTTTACCTGTCAATCACTCTTTAAAACCCTCCCTGCCATGAAGGCCCCTGTGCAGGCACTTCCTGTTATGAGGTGACAACGGTTTGCTCAGTTGTGCTTCTTCGTTGTCGCCCTGTCACATGTGCCCTTGATGGGGGACTACGAGTGTCGACACACTTTGCTCAGACACGGTCCACCATTGTCGCCATCAGGAAGCCGGCCTAGAGCAATGATGTGCATCCAAGGCTGGACTGCATGTAGACCAGGGGTAACCAAACTCCGGCCCTCCAGCTGCGGTGGAACTACAAATCCCATGAGGCATTGCAAGATTATCACAGCCCGCAGGCATGACTCCCGGAGAGAGATGCATCATGGGATTTGTAGTTTCAACCCAGCTGGAGGGGCTGGAGTTTGGCTACCCCTGATGTAGACAGTAGAGATGAAGCCGGGCTGGGGGTGAACCCAGTTGACCTTAGATTACCCGAGCCCACTCAAAACTGCGACTGCCACATTTCCCCCCCCCTGCCCAATCAGTGGCGGCAGTTGCTACGGGGCATTTCCTGCCCCCTTGTGACGCATGGCTGTGCGGTGGGGTATGCATATTTCCGCAATTGGGCCTGAGGGCACCAAGACCAGGCTTATCACTACCGTGTTTCACCGAAAATGAGACAGTGTCATATATTTTTTTTTTCCACGAAAAAAGACACTAGGTCTTATTTTCGGGGGATGTCTTATGTGCACCTGGCTGCGGCTGTCCGCTCGTGCGTGCGGATGGACGTGCGTGCGGGAGGGAGGGAGCTGCGGCCACTCTCGGCTCTAATGCCGTCCATGGAGCCAGAAAGGTGGGCGTGCGGGCGTGCCTTTTGCTGCGGCCGTGACATGTAAAATGTAATTATACGGTGCAGCTACCCCGAAAATAAGACCTAGCGCTATCATATTTCAAATTAATGTGCAGCTACCCCGAAAGTAAGACCT
This sequence comes from Nanorana parkeri, assembly GCF_000935625.1. Classification (NCBI taxonomy): domain Eukaryota; kingdom Metazoa; phylum Chordata; class Amphibia; order Anura; family Dicroglossidae; genus Nanorana; species Nanorana parkeri. Next base: position 24,438 of record NW_017309775.1, on the reverse strand, counting down.
AGCGGATCTCTGTAATATAAGACCTACCACCGAACTAGGTCTTATTTTCGGGGTAGGTCTTATATTACAGAAATCCCTGAAGATAGCGCTAGGTCTTACTTTCGGGGAAACACGTTAGTACATAGGAAGTAGCTAAAAGAAGGTGCAGAAAATCAGCAGCACTGGGATGGGAAACGCATGGCGATATTTATAATACACAATGCACAGAGTCAACTGAATATCATTTGGGTTCACATCCACTTTCACAGGAAGACTGCGTTCCTCTCTGAAATGCAGACCATCCATGTGTGGCCGCGGGTACCCTCCCCAGGTTCTCCTCTGCATTGAGATCCCTTCTCTTGTCGGATTGTTTTTGCTGGTAATGAGCACCAAGTAGATGAAGATATCAGAGAAGGGAGGAGACCGGCCTGATCTTCACCAACACGACTTTGATTAGACTTTTTGTTGTTCTTGGCTCTCGTACATGTTGTTATATCATTAGGAGTCTTCTGGCCGCCCTGGGTAAGGTGTGGGTGTCGGAGAGCTGCTTCATTCTTGTCAGTGAGGTGCTTATTCCCTTGTAGTTGAGTGTTTGCCAATTACTGCTCTGCGGAGTCTTGGCATCCCACTCTATGTGCTGCCGGCTGCCCATCGCTCCGCTGGGCACAGGCCAGGGTATGCACAGTATGTGTAGACCGGCTTTTCTCATCCAGGTTTTGTGGAAGCCCGGGGACTGATCACTGACAGCAGGGCAATACTTCCCACTGACTGCTATGTAAAGGGGGCCTTCTCCCACCGATCTCCAATGTATGACGGGCCTTCTCCCACCGATCTCCAATGTATGACGGGCCTTCTCCCACCGATCCCCAATGTATGACGGGCCTTCTCCCAGTGACCACCAATGTAAGACGGGCCTTCTCCCAGTGACCACCAATGTAAGATGGGCCTTCTCCCAGTGACCACCAATGTAAGACGGGCCTTCTCCCAGTGACCACCAATGTATGACGGGCCTTCTCCCGGTGACCACCAATGTAAGACGGGTCTTCTCCCGGTGACCACCAATGTAAGACGGGTCTTCTCCCAGTGACCACCAATGTAAGACGGGCCTTCTCCCAGTGACCACCAATGTAAGACGGGCCTTCTCCCAGTGACCACCAATGTAAGATGGGCCTTCTCCCAGTGACCACCAATGTAAGACGGGCCTTTTCTCACATATAATGAAAGCAAGGAGGTAAATCTCTCATTCACGTCATGTATGGAATCACCTTTTCACTGATCCTAGAGAGAGGCGATCGGCTTTTTTTTTAATATTCTGATACTTGTACTGGGAAGGATAGACCATGGGAGGGTGGAGGACATAACTGGGCGATTACAAGCCTCCATCCCCAGATACCCAGATCAATATACTATTTCCTTCACCCTCTCTGCTCTCAATGCTTGGAGTCATTGACACAGAAAAAGCAAGCGATCTGTAAAGCCGTCGCTTCTCCTCTGCAGCCTTATTCAGGTCATTGCCTCTGGAACTATTGAATCCAATGGCTGAGCCTGACAGCCAGGGGGGCTAGCATTTTCAGCAGTGATCAGCAATGGGAGCCTGCCTATTTCTCTGCACAATGGCGCCCATCAGCAGGACTATAGAGAGGTGACTTTGGCATCCCTCCGTGTCTGACGGATCTCAGGAGCCAGGTCGCCATGGCGTCTCAAACATAATAGCCGCTCGGTAGGTTTTGGAGCCATTTCCAGCGTCCGTTGTGGCCGTCTGGCTGCCGGATTATACTGATTAGCTTCTAATAGGCAGAATCATTTCCTGGCCCGTGACGTTCACGAGGAGCCAGATGATAATCTGATGATCCCGTTTTATTTATCGGGTCCCCGCTCCACATGACGCGGCGTCTGTAGCACCACCCGGGGGTAGTGGAGAGGGTAAACGTTGCATGAAACGCACGCAGAATGAAATCAAACCCGCCCGCCGCCTTCCTATGTGACGTCCTGCATGATCCCGGGCACACACACCGTGAGATGATCCCTCGGAGAGGATGTCACGGCTTAGGCCTGTCTGGTGTATTGTAGATCCCACGTTCCAGACTGCCCCGTCTGCCGCCTCGGCCACGCTTTCTGAAACCTCAGCACATTTTATACCCGCTCAGGATCGGGCGGACCTTGCCACCTCGGTCTCCGCCAGTCTACCAGAAAGACCCTTCTGTGTGCCTCACCGTGCCTGGCCTCATTCAGGCCGCAATCCTTCCTCCTTTCCAGCCTGCGTG
>NW_017309775.1:20241-21041 GCF_000935625.1 Nanorana parkeri | reverse complement strand
GGGGGGGGGGCAACCCTGGACATTACAAGGCCCCTAATGCAATAAAGGATCAATGCACCCAAAACTTGTATATGAAGGTATAAGGGTGGCCTGAATTTTGGCAGAAATTTGAGCCATGGACGGCCCTGTCTGCACCTCCTGGCTCAGTGAGCTGGGTGGAAAATTGTCAGCCGGAGCAGCAACTGCGACCAATCGGATGGGGGGGGGGTTCAGGTATTCAGACAGCTGTGGGTGTCATGGCTGCCATAGTCATTGCTCCTCCCCCGCTGGATGGGAGATTATAGTGATTTTCTCTCATTAAGATTGTTGATCAGATTGAGCCGAGGTATGACCACCTTTTTCACTTTTAATACATTGTTTTTTGGGGTGCGCTGATCCTTTATTGCATTAGGGGGTAATGCCCAGTATTGTCAGCCATGCGTGTCAGTGGCGTTTTGCATTAAAAATCTAAACCTGTATGGCCAGCATAACTATTGGCGAAGTCGCACGTCACTTCTGTACTACAGTCTGTCTGCAGCGACAACACAGCACTTATTTGTCACTTGGCGTCCCCCCTGTAACATAGTTGGGTTGCCTGTTCATGCCGCTGGTAGATTTGTTATCTTTCCCCACTTCCTTTTATCACGATGACAACGCCGTTAGTTCTCCAGTCAAATTGCACAACTGCGTTGTCACCCTGCGATCATGGTGGTCCTAGATGTTATATTTACTTTCTGTAGTTCCTCCCGCTGGATGTGAAGACCTGTAGCGAAAATACCAGCTGGCGGGAGGAACCATAGTGCATGGCGGGTTAGAAGGGG
>NW_017309775.1:16764-20177 GCF_000935625.1 Nanorana parkeri | reverse complement strand
AAAGAAAAGGGGGGGGGGGGGGGGGGTATTCCACACACCCGGAAGTCTACAGTGTTCTAGTTTTAACGCACAAACTTCCTATCTTCTTTTACAGTCTGCACTTAGTTCAGATTTAATTGCGGACTGTAATAGAATACTTTTCCTCTTTTTTGTTTGTTTTTTTATATATTTTTTTTTTTCCTCCTTTTGAAACAGAATAACAATTTTGTTTCCGATCCACAAAATAAATGAATGTTGGGTGAATGTGATGTGAGATGTTTGTATTTGGTGGAAGGAGAGGGAACCCGGCACAGCTGGAGGAGACGCACAACAAAAATACAAAATACTGCATTTCAATATTTTCCTTCTTTGTTTTGTTTTTGTTTCTGGATTTCCACCAATCTCTTCCTATCATAACCGGCCCCACTGACCCGACAAAGCTGCCGGCCGCGGCCTGACGGTTACTACGTGATTGGTTTATGTTCCGGTTATACTTTTATATTTACATTTTGTCTTAGAAGAATATAAAGTGGTCATGTGATATATATACAAGAATATAAAGTGGTCATGTAAAATATATATATTTTACATGATATATATATTTATATAAGAATATAAAGTGGTCATGTGACTTATATATACAATGTATAACATTTAACAGTCCTGATACTTTACAGTCCCTTTTACACTTTCTCATTGTGTGAACGCGTGCCAATGTGAGCGCTTTCCACGAGTGTTCCCGCAATGGGCTAAAAATGCGCGCTGCTATTACAGTAAGGCCCGGGTTCACACCTAGGCGTGTTGTCGCGCGTTCCTACGCTCTGCAAAACGCTCAAACACCGAAATCCCATTGCTTCCTATGGGTATGGTTCACACCTGGGAGTACTACAGGCCGTATGAACGCGCTACAAAACATACAGGAGCTTCTTCGGGGCGTATTTGCCACGCGTATCGATTGGGATACAGCCAGGTAGCCCTCGGAAACGCGCGTTTGGTACCACCAATCGCGGTAAAAACACGCGACAAACGCGCATATTCGATACGCCTAGGTGTGAACCCAGCCTAATACCTCGGTTCAGGAACGCTTCTGTTTCGCCAACAATTTGGTTTGCGAACAGGAAGTTGGGCAAAATTTTGCTTCTGTTTTGCAAACTCCGCATCGGGGTGACGAACACGACCGCAGGCCATCTTCCCCGCTCCGACGCGTGGTCGTGGCTTCCTCTAGGCGAGATCGCAGTTGGATTGGGAGAAAAGTATACGCATCTTGCTGCACTCCCTTACCGGATTTCTTGGGTGCTTCCAATGACCACGGTTGGCGCCGTGAAATAACGCGTGGATATAAAGGAAGTCACCAGCACACCAAACTGTTTGGCTGGGTTCACACCTAGGCGTATTGAATATGCGCGTTTGTCGCGCGTTTTTACCGAGGTCGTTTCCGAGGGCTACTTGGCTGTATCCCAATGGAAACGCGAGACCAAAACGCCTGTACTTCTTTGGGCGTAGGCCGTTTTGTAGCACGTTCAGACGGGCTGAAATACGGCAAGGTGTGAACCAGACCCATAGAAAACAATGGGATTTTCATGTTTGAGCGTTTTGTAGAGCGTTCGTAGAGCGTTGAACGCGCGACAAAACCTAAAGGTGTGAACAGGGCCTTTGTGTTTCAGCAAATGTCCATTTTGATGACAAATGTTGTCATTCCATAGCAAGTACTTTTCGGGGGCCTCGCAGGGTCCCCCCTTCATCAGGCTCAGAAGTTTGATTCGGTTCGCGCACCAGAATCTTGGACCGAATTAAGTTTTTTGTGAACCGAGGTACGACTGTACGTGTTAATGTCACCTCAAACGCTGCTGGTAAGACGCAGGACGCTCGCAGGTGAAAATGCTGCATGAGCTACTTTGCGGCACGCGTGCGCAGCCTATTAAAATCAATGGGGGGAAGCGCAGCAAGAAATGTGCACGAATGTGACGTGTGTTACCGCAACAGCGACTGTGAATGAGGACTTGTACAGGATTTATAAAGTGGCATCAGTTTGCGCCGCACATTACAATATAAAGGGAGGAAGTCCTGTTACAATATAATTAAACATAACAGGTTAGCAGGGTCCTGATCCCCAGAGCTTACAATCTACAAGGGGGCGGGGCAAGTGATAGAGAAGGTAATGACTGTGAGGGAAGATCTGATTTGAAGGAGAACATTTACAGACGATGGATCTTCTCTCTAAAGACAAAAGATCCGTTCATCTATATAAACAAAACGATACATTGTATCACTTCCAACAACGTGTGCATTCGTTCCTTCATTCACACCAGAGGGTTTGTTGTGCGTCACAAAGCATGACAACCCTCAACATGGAGAATCCCATTCTATTCCGAGGTGCCCTCTTGTCCCCGTTCACACGTTGGCGTATGAGGAACAAGCGTCAAACGCGCACAAAAGCACACCGACGCGTGTTCGCGAAAGGCGCACCAAACCCGCAACGTGGTTGCAGTGCCATTATAGGGAATGACACCCCAAACTCGGCTGAGCAAACGCACTTCAATCCCTCATGTGTTTACACGTGATAAACCGCACACGATTGTGTGGAAAAAAACGCAGATCGCATGCACAACTTTTCCCGTTGGCACCCATTGAAACCAGTGGGGATGCATGCTAAAGGTGGAAAACAAACACCTGCGGGGATGCACGTCACCGCGACGCGCGTTCCCACAATGGTTGAATGGAGACTTAGACATGAGTGTAATCCGTGGACTTCTTTTTGGCCACAATCACGCCTTTTGGTTCCAACGGGAGCGCCTGGTAAAGGCCTAAACAACGCAGGTGCGTTGTGCGATTTTGCACCTAAAAGAAGTCCCCTCCCCCCCCTAGCCACTGGCTTTCTATTGGCTTAAACAACCAAGGCTGAGGAATGTGCCAAAAAATGCTCAAAAACTGCACCGGGAAATTTGCCCCGCAGTGTGAATGGGGGCTGATCTATAAAGTGCTGATCATGCGTTGTATTTCCAGATCTCATCGTCCGTAGGTCGTCATTGGTTGGGAAGATCGCAGATTTGGGAATCGTTACATTCCGGAGAGGAAGTGACCCGGGCTCCGGATTATTATCATTTTATGTGATATTATATGTGTGTTATTCTATATTTCATATTTCATAGGACGCCTACTTTTTGCCCCATGCGTCGCCCGGATGAGCCGCCGTCACCCCCCCATGTCCGGATCTGTTGGTCACCGGTATTCGGTGGATCGATTTTTCTGCCCGGTCTGTGCACATCCTGCTAATCTCCTCCGTCTCTGCAGTCTCCAGCCAGGCAGCCCCGGCACGGCGGGGGTTAAGCTGTCATTGGCAGCGGGCGTGCACGCTGCAGCTCCTGCGCCGCCTCTGATTGGCTGCTGAGAGGTGAAATTGAAACCACACTAAACTTTTGACCTCTTAGCATTTT
>NW_017309775.1:5708-16532 GCF_000935625.1 Nanorana parkeri | reverse complement strand
GAAACCACACTAAATTTTTGTCCTTTTAGCATTTTTTTTTTTTTTTTCTCGGGAGCCGCCTGGAGCTGGCGGAGTCCACATTCTCCTTTTTCCTTATTTTGTTACTTTTCTTCCTGTTCTAGGGATTGTGGTGAACGCAGCGACACGCACACACGCATGGCGTGCAATCCTCCTTGGCCGGGCGCTGCTTGATTAAAGGGGGGAAGGAACTTCCAGTGTCCCCCTTCCGCCAATAACCCCGGACACGCGTAGTTTTATTAATCCGCCCATAGTCCAAAAAGCGATTGAGAAGTTCTGGGGGTTTGTAGTGCCTCGGCAGCCACTGGCAGGAGGTTCTGGGGGTTGTAGTGCCTCGGCAGCCACTGGCAGGAGGTTCTGGGGGTTGCAGTGTCTCGGCAGCCATTGGGAGGGAGGTTTTGGGGTTGTAGGGCCCCCGTGCAGTGTCTCGGCAGCCATTGGCAGGAAGTTCTGGGGATTGTAGTGCCTCGGCAGCCATTGGCAGGAAGTTCTGGGGGTTGTAGTGTCTCGGCAGCCATTGGCAGGAAGTTCTGGGGGTTGCAGTGTCTCGGCAGCCATTAGCAGGCCCATGTTGGGAATTCTCGGCATTCATTAGAGAAGTCAGTGTAGACCTCTCCGGCTTGCACCGGCCTCCTGTGAACGGCCTTTGTGAGCTCCGAGGGGCTTCTGTCAGTTGTTGGCCGTCGGCCAGCCGCATCAATGGAACAATGAATGGAATATGATTAATAACAGATCCCATGCCCCCGGCCTGTGTGCCAGTCCCCTCCAGAATGGTCCCCTCATCTGTTCCCAGCCCCCCACCTCAATGGCTGCCACGGATCTCAATGAATCCTGTGTGAGAGCGGCTCCCGGGGGGTCGTGTTCGGCCCTCTACCAGATGTGATCTTATGTCTCTGCTGTTAGCTGGGCAGGTGGTTTGCCAGCTTTACGCTGCGCGCCCTCAAGAGGCTCTCACTCCCCCTCCGTATTCACCTTTCCTAATGCCTACCATCCCCCTCCGTATTCACCTTTCCTAATGCCCGCCATCCCCCTCTGTATTCATGTTTCCTAATGCCCGCCATCCCCCTCTGTATTCACCTTTCCTAATGCCCGCCATCCCCCTCCGTATTCACCTTTCCGAATGCCTACCATCCCCCTCTGTATTCACATGGGGGAGGGGAGAATGAGGAAATGCTTCCTCCTGCCTGCAGCAGTCTGATCACTGGGGGAGGGGGGACTGAGGAAATGCTTCCTCCTGCCTGCAGCAGACTGATCACTGGGGGAGGGGAGACTGAGGAAATGCTTCCTCCTGCCTGCAGCAGACTGATGCCATCATCTCAGCCTAGGCAGAGTCACTGACCGGCGCTCCAGGGTGGCATTCATTGATCCCGTCTCCGTGTACTGTGACGTGTCGGAGATTGCTTCATGTAGACTTTGTATATAGAAATCAGGGGACTGCGGCTTCTCTCCCGTAAGATTTGGTGTTGCACCGAGTACCTGCTTCCTACATATAGATCTATACTGGGAGAGGTGTGTTGGAGGGCCCGCCACATATAGGTGACTGTAGACTGGTGATGTCGCTGACAGGTCCTCTTTTGCCCTCGGGGGGGGGGGTCCTGTCCCCGTTATGCGCTCTCAGGAGCTGGGAGATGGCGGGTCCGGCAGGTGATGAGGAAGTGGCTGGTCCTGAATATTGGGATGTGACCGTTGATCCTCCTGCTGGGGGAGGGATTCGTCCGCTCGGTGAACATTGCTCCTCCGTATTCTCCTATGTGAATGATTGTCGCCCGGCGGTGAATCTTGTTGGGTGTATGATGGCGGGCGTTGTCAGTCGCGCGGCGTATTATTCACTGACCCGGGATCATTGCCGCCTTGTCCCCCTTTAACCTCATTTCTCCGTATTTAATCCCCCGAGGTGGCGACAATTTCTCGTTAACACGCCGGCTGTGGCGCTCACCCCGGCGCTCTCGTTTATTTGACCCTTTCACTTAGTCCTCCGACGGAGCGTACAGCCGGCATCGCTGCTATTTACTCCCCGCCGAGGCCGCCACCTCCGCCGCCGTGACCCTCCGATAATCCGCACTGACGGCTTGTTACTGATCACCGCTACCTGACCGCGTCGTCCCTGGACGGCGGGACGCCTGCTGCTCCGTACATGAGCCTCTTCCCATGTGTGCACCGCGTACAATACCTCATACCATGCAACCTTGTATGTAGCAGGGGTAGGTGAGCGTTGTATGTAGCCGGGGTAGGTGAACGTTGTGTACAGCAGGGGTAGGTGAACGTTGTGTATAGCGGGGGGTAGGTGAACGTTGTGTACAGCAGGGGTAGGTGAACGTTGTGTATAGCGGGGGTTGGTGAATGTTGTATATAGCAGGGGTAGGTGAGCGTTGTGTATATAGCGGGGGTAGGTGAGCGTTGTGTATAGCGGGGGTAGGTGAGCGTTGTGTATTGCAGGGGTAGGTGAGCATTGTATGTAGCAGGGGTAGGTAAGCGTTGTGTATGTAGCAGGGGTAGGTGAGCGTTGTGTATAGCGAGGGTAGGTAAGCGTTGTGTATAGCAGGGGGTAGGTGAGCGTTGTGTATAGCGGGGGGAGGTGAGCGTTGTGTATAGCGGGGGGAGGTGAGCGTTGTGTATAGCGGGGGGAGGTGAGCGTTGTGTATAGCGGGGGGAGGTGAGCGTTGTGTATAGCGGGGGGAGGTGAGCGTTGTGTATAGCGGGGGGAGGTGAGCGTTGTGTATAGCGGGGGGAGGTGAGCGTTGTGTATAGCGGGGGGAGGTGAGCGTTGTGTATAGCGGGGGGAGGTGAGCGTTGTGTATAGCGGGGGGAGGTGAGCGTTGTGTATAGCGGGGGGAGGTGAGCGTTGTGTATAGCGGGGGGAGGTGAGCGTTGTGTATAGCGGGGGGAGGTGAGCGTTGTGTATAGCGGGGGGAGGTGAGCGTTGTGTATAGCGGGGGGAGGTGAGCGTTGTGTATAGCGGGGGGAGGTGAGCGTTGTGTATAGCGGGGGGAGGTGAGCGTTGTGTATAGCGGGGGGAGGTGAGCGTTGTGTATAGCGGGGGGAGGTGAGCGTTGTGTATAGCGGGGGGAGGTGAGCGTTGTGTATAGCGGGGGGAGGTGAGCGTTGTGTATAGCGGGGGGAGGTGAGCGTTGTGTATAGCGGGGGGAGGTGAGCGTTGTGTATAGCGGGGGGAGGTGAGCGTTGTGTATAGCGGGGGGAGGTGAGCGTTGTGTATAGCGGGGGGAGGTGAGCGTTGTGTATAGCGGGGGGAGGTGAGCGTTGTGTATAGCGGGGGGAGGTGAGCGTTGTGTATAGCGGGGGGAGGTGAGCGTTGTGTATAGCGGGGGGAGGTGAGCGTTGTGTATAGCGGGGGGAGGTGAGCGTTGTGTATAGCGGGGGGAGGTGAGCGTTGTGTATAGCGGGGGGAGGTGAGCGTTGTGTATAGCGGGGGGAGGTGAGCGTTGTGTATAGCGGGGGGAGGTGAGCGTTGTGTATAGCGGGGGGAGGTGAGCGTTGTGTATAGCGGGGGGAGGTGAGCGTTGTGTATAGCGGGGGGAGGTGAGCGTTGTGTATAGCGGGGGGAGGTGAGCGTTGTGTATAGCGGGGGGAGGTGAGCGTTGTGTATAGCGGGGGGAGGTGAGCGTTGTGTATAGCGGGGGGAGGTGAGCGTTGTGTATAGCGGGGGGAGGTGAGCGTTGTGTATAGCGGGGGGAGGTGAGCGTTGTGTATAGCGGGGGGAGGTGAGCGTTGTGTATAGCGGGGGGAGGTGAGCGTTGTGTATAGCGGGGGGAGGTGAGCGTTGTGTATAGCAGGGGGTAGGTGAGCATTGTATATAGCAGGGGATAGATGAACAATTTTTTTTGTCGTCTATGACTTCCTGTATTGGTGACACCCGCAGGGGTAGGTGTTCTAATGTCCCGCCAGCTTGCTGTACATACATGTGTGGGTTGGATTGGGTCAGTGCGCGCACATGAACACACATCTGCTGCGGCGCGAGCAATAGACATTATCGGGTCTTCAGCGTGCAGCTGGGCCAGCACGTCGCCTCCTCCAGCGTCTCCCCATTGACCATCCTGAGGATATTCCCCCATCTGGTGAATGTGGAGCGTCGGTGGCTGGCAGCGCGGTGCGGACGCTGGGATCGTGCGCGGCCTGTTGCTGGCGTTGATGGGACGTGTAGATTAGATCCAGATGGTGACATTGGCAGGCTGGAGGGGATCAGATTCATGCCGGGCAAGAGAACAGACGAGGAGATGCAGACGGCGTGCAGTGACGGACTTCTACCCAACCCTGTCCAGGAGATTCTCCACTTCTGAGGGCCCCTGAAAGTTATGACATGGGGGGCAGATCGAACTATGACAGGGGCTCTTGATTTTGGGTGCCCCTTTGTCTTTGGTGCTCTTAGATCTTGTGGGTATATTGTTCTTGGGGCCCTTAGATCTTTGAAGCCCATAGTTCCTGGGGACCCTTAGATCTTTGAAGCCCATAGTTCCTGGTCACGCTTAGATCTTTGAAGCCCATAGTTCCTGGTCACCCTTAGATCTTTGAAGCCCATAGTTCCTGGGGGCCTTAGATCTTTGAAGCCCATAGTTCCTGGGGACCCTTAGATCTTTGAAGGCCATAGCTCCTGGGCACCCTTAGATCTTTGAAGGCCATAGTTCCTGGGCACCCTTAGATCTTTGAAGCCCATAGTTCCTGGGGACCCTTAGATCTTTGAAGCCCATAGTTCCTGGTCACGCTTAGATCTTTGAAGCCCATAGTTCCTGGGCACCCTTAGATCTTTGAAGCCCATAGTTCCTGGGGGCCTTAGATCTTTGAAGCCCATAGTTCCTGGTCACCCTTAGATCTTTGAAGCCCATAGTTCCTGGGGGCCCTTAGTTCTTTGAAGGCCATAGTTCCTGGGCACCCTTAGATCTTTGAAGCCCATAGTTCCTGGGGATCCTTAGCTCTTTGAAGGCCATAGTTCCTGGGCACCCTTAGATCTTTGGAGCCCATAGTTCCTTGGGGCCTTAGATCTTTGAAGCCCATAGTACCTGGTCACCCTTAGATCTTTGAAGCCCATAGTTCCTGGGGGCCCTTAGCTCTTTGAAGCCCATAGTTCCTGGGCACCCTTAGATCTTTGAAGCCCATAGTTCCTGGGGACCCTTAGATCTTTGAAGGCCATAGTTCCTGGGCACCCTTAGATCTTTGGAGCCCATAGTTCCTTGGGGCCTTAGATCTTTGAAGCCCATAGTACCTGGTCACCCTTAGATCTTTGAAGCCCATAGTTCCTGGGCACCCTTAGATCTTTGAAGCCCATAGTTCCTGGGGACCCTTAGATCTTTGAAGGAGATCTTTGAAGGCCATAGCTCCTGGGCACCCTTAGATCTTCGAAGCCCTTAGTTCCTGGGCACCCTTAGATCTTCAAAGCCCTTAGTTTCTGGGCACCCTTAGATCTTCGAAGCCCTTAGTTCCTGGGGACCCTTAGATCTTGGTGGCTCGGGGGGGCCTTAGATCTTGGTGGCTCATGGATGTTGGTGGCCCATCGCAGATTCTACAACTCTTCTCTATAATAGCCTTCCATGACGGCAATAGAACACTTGTCACAATGTGGTGTCAGATGGACGAGTCTTCCTGATGAAGAGTTTTCTGTTTGGTGGGTGAAAGTAAAAAGAGAACTCCGGCCAATTGTACATGCCAGCCGTTCCGTACTCTGTTCAGCCGCTCTAGTGATTCACATACCCCTCCCCGTACTCTATGGTAAGAGGGTAACGCCTTGCCGCTCGGCTTCTCCTCTATGGTCAGGTCGTTTGCTCAGCTCCGGACCTTCATGTAATCTGTCTGAACACTTCCCCTCTGGTATATAATACGACTCCTACTTACAAACAGAGGCTATTATTGTACAGGGGGGGTCCCATGGTGCAGCCATAGCGTACCGTGCAGCGTCCCAGTCGTTGTAATGTTACCGCGCTCATGCCGACGAGGAGTGCCCGCCTTTTTGGGTCTGGTTCCTAGTACTTGTACGTACATTACAGGAAGTTGGCTCTGGTTAGACGTGCAGACGAGGGGCGGGGGGGCGCCCGCCTTTTTGGGTCTGGTTCCTAGTACTTGTACGTACATTACAGGAAGTTGGCTCTTGTTGGCTCTTGGCGCCTCTTCTTCCGGGTCACTGTGAGGTTTTTACTGCTGTCTGTATCCTCATTAGAAAGATTTAATCTCACTTCCTGTCCTTGAAACAACAGGAAGTGAGAGAAAATCTACCCCTAGGAAGGGAAATTCACTCCTGTGATGCTGGGCACACACCTTACAACCCTCGCAATACTTTTATCTTGCGATGGTTGTAAGGTACTTAAAAAAAACGTACGATCTGCCTATCTTGGACAGGCAGATCGTACTTGCGATGATCGCAAGCCGCGCCCCCCTGAGGGGCGGGCTTCCGATGACCGCAATGCCAAACGGGCAGCCACGTGCCCGTCCGGCTTTTATCGTACGAACATGCCACACACCCGCACGGCTTCCACACACCTTGCGATAATCGTACGATCGCGGGATTTCCCGCCATTATCGTACGATTATCGCAAGGTGTGTGGGCACCTTTAAAGAGTGATCATGGGGAAAAGGGTGTCTCCACTGAAAGCTTTATCACCGATGCTTGTTTCCACGACAACCCAAAATTTTAAATCCAATTATCACAGGGACAGAAAATGAGGTGAAATCTTCTGAACAGGGGGACACGCAGCACAACAAAACGTTACCGGGGGGTTAACCCTTCACTGTGCTATCCAAAACAAACAAAAACATTTGGGCTGGAGTTACACTTAAAAAATTTACCTGTTCCGACTTACATACAAATTCAACTTTAAAAACAAACCTCCAGAACCGATCTTGTATGTAACCCGGGGACTTCCTGTATGTAACCCGGGGACTTCCTGTATGTAACCCTGGGGACTTCCTGTATGTATATTTGGAGTTGTGCTTCTTCTGGCTCATGAACCCCTGAGAACAGAACCCAGAAAGTTTTCTCTGTGTGTCACTTTGTTGCAGTTTTGTATCTCTGGGCAGGAAACGTTCCTCTTCCTGTCATGTAACAAGGAATTGTGTAGGACATCTCCCAGCATGCCTCGGGGCTCCGCCATTCTCTCCTTGTCATCCCCTCCGTTCTCTGAGATCCCAAATGTCGGGTCCGGGAGTGAATGAACACTGGAAACAATGTAACACGGTCAGCACCAGGGAGAGTCGGTGAGCTGGTGGTGCTGGTATCCTGTGCCGTGCCTGTGTATCGTACACAGCGGACCTTACCCACCAGACCAGGTGCAAAATGTGTGCCCCCCCCCCAACAGACCCCATGGAAAATTTGGTGCCCCTGCTAGACAAGTTGATGAGTTTGGGGCCCGGAATTTTTGTTGCCATAGTGTGCAAGTATGCATCTTTTTTTCAGCTTCTTTCCCCCTCCTGTAATACAGACAGCTCACTGCTCCTCTCTCTCCTTGTGCAGGGTGACTGGTCTTGTCTCCGCCCCCTCCTGTAATAAAGACCGCTCACTGCTCCTCTCTCTCCTTGTGCAGGGTGACTGGTCTTGTCTCCGCCCCCTCCTGTAATAAAGACCGCTCACTGCTCATCTCTCTCCTTGTGCAGGGTGACTGGTCTTGTCTCCGCCCCCTCCTGTAATACAGACCGCTCACTGCTACTCTCTCTCTTTCTGCAAGGTGATTGGTCTTGCCTCCGCCCCCTCCTGTAATAAAGACCGGCCACTGCTGCTCTCTACCCTTGTGCAGGGTGACTGGTCTTGTCTCCGCCCCTTCCTGTAATACAGACCGCTCACTGCTACTCTCTCTCCTTATGCAGGGTGGCTGGTCTTGTCTCCGCCCCCTCCTGTAATACAGACCGCTCACTGCTACTCTCTCTCCTTGTGCAGGGTGACTGGTCTTGTCTCCGCCCCCTCCTGTAATAAAGACCGCTCACTGCTGCTCTCTCCTTGTGCAGGGTGACTGGTCTTGTCTCCGCCCCCTCCTGTAATAAAGACCGGTCACTGCTGCTCTCCCTCCTTGTGCAGGGTGACTGGTCTTGCCTCCGCCCCCCTCCCTGTAGTTTCCAGTAGCGGGTGGGGTAGTCTGCGGGGTCTGATGGGCCCCTCCCACACCTGCTCTCTGCACAGGTTATGTTCAGCTCGGTGATGATGTCACATTTTAGAAGGTAGTTTCTGGGTTTGGTGGACACAGATTTGGATATCTATCCTTTGCGGCCATGGAGGAATATATTTAATGGCGGTCTTTGTGGCCGGAGTTCAGCTTTAATGATGACTAGCAGCGCGCACGGTGCGTGCTCCCATATTTCCGGTACTCCGCGGTCCTGGAAGGGTTAATGATGGAGGGTTTTCGGTGGTGCGAGCGTCTATTTCCAGGGCTCTTCTACGTTTAATGGTACGAATGTGTAAACTTGTGACCCCTGATAGATTTTACCATATATAATGCATTACATACGGCGGGTGGAATTAGCCCCACCCCTCCCCCCGCTCTGCGTGCTCCTCAGCTGTGGCTTTTGGAGAAGACGCTGTCTGTTTGGCTGGATGGGGTGACAGCTGACATCGATCAGCGCTAACTGGCCTTGTAGTCATCTGCAGGCTCGGAGCATGCTCGGGGTAGTCGCACACATGGGCAGCACATGTCTGCCGGCCTTTGAAGCCGCCCTGTGAGAATCCCTCCATGTACATTGAGCTTCCTGTACGCGCGCATCGCCGCCGCGTCCGCATTGCGTCTAGTCTGTCCCTGGCACGCCATTGTCTCTCGGCTGATGGATGGAGGAGGGGCATATTCAGCACGTCTCCCTGCAATACGTGATCATTGTAATGTTCTGTCACTTTAAATCCGCTGCAAGTACAGAGCTGCACACCTGCTGATCCTGCCGGAAATCCAGAGAGGTCCCGACTTCCTGTACTGAGGTGACAACTCTGTCTGCGCTGCACTGACATCCCAGGAAGGGTTGTCAGGCGGGCCCAGTTCTCCCCTGCTGGACTACAGAGCGCCTCCCCCCCTCTTCTCGCCTCCTTCTGTGTGAATTCTCTCAATGTTTCATAAACTGGCGGCCAAATCGTTTCATATTGTTCGCGCCGCGTTAGATTTCCGTCCTCAGCGCCTCGGCACTAGGAGAGCTTTAAAGGGGAAGTGTACCTATAAAGCCCTTTTTCAGGATTTAAACAGGTCAACGGTGGTGTAAATGACACTTGTATATTGTTATTGTATAGCCGCAGCCAGAGATTCACCCTGGTGAATGTTCTCAGCCTGGGAGTGAGGAAACCTCTCAAATTTAGGGTTGTCACCAGAACACAAAGGCGATTGGTTGTGATGGCCAACTGCTCCAGATTCTTCTGCTCCAGTTTTTAGAACATTGGAGGATGGCCGGATACCTCCAGGGGGTTAATCTGGTGGTTCCCGGTGGCACATGATACATTGGAGGATGGCCGGAGACCTCCGGGAGGGGCTGGGAGGAGACTCTGGTGGTTCCCGGTGGCACATGACACATTGGAGGATGGCCAGAGACCTCCGGGAGGTGCTGGGAGGAGACTCTGGTGGTTCCCGGTGGCACATGACACATTGGAGGATGGCCAGAGACCTCCGGGAGGTGCTGGGAGGAGACTCTGGTGGTTCCCGGTGGCACATGACACATTGGAGGATGGCCAGAGACCTCCGGGAGGTGCTGGGAGGAGACTCTGGTGGTTCCCGGTGGCACATGACACATTGGAGGATGGCCAGAGACCTCCGGGAGGTGCTGGGAGGAGACTCTGGTGGTTCCCGGTGGCACATGACACATTGGAGGATGGCCAGAGACCTCCGGGAGGTGCTGGGAGGAGACTCTGGTGGTTCCCGGTGGCACATGACACATTGGAGGATGGCCAGAGACCTCCGGGAGGTGCTGGGAGGAGACTCTGGTGGTTCCCGGTGGCACATGACACATTGGAGGATGGCCAGAGACCTCCGGGAGGTGCTGGGAGGAGACTCTGGTGGTTCCCGGTGGCACATGACACATTGGAGGATGGCCAGAGACCTCCGGGAGGTGCTGGGAGGAGACTCTGGTGGTTCCCGGTGGCACATGACACATTGGAGGATGGCCAGAGACCTCCGGGAGGTGCTGGGAGGAGACTCTGGTGGTTCCCGGTGGCACATGACACATTGGAGGATGGCCAGAGACCTCCGGGAGGTGCTGGGAGGACAATCTGGTGGTTGTGTTGGGGGGCGGGGGGTAGAGAATATTCCAGACGCTCCAGTGAACCGTCACCCCAGAGGCAGTGGCCCCGCAACGTACCTCCAGATTTTTTTTTTTAATCCTTCCCATTCTTCGGAGGCTCCTGCCAGCTCTCGTACGTTTTCCTTGGCTCCGGCCCGGAGTCATTATGATCGAACCGCAAGAATGCAAATCCCGGCTTGGCTGCTGCCGGGGGAATTTTACACAAACTCTGACTAAATATGGAGCGTTCTCAGCTACCTTCCCATCGCCCAGCCAGCCGAGTCACCCCGTATTCACCAAATCACCGGTCACCCACAGGAGCCAGTCCTGTACTGCCACTGAGCCCCCCGGAGTGGCATGAGGTGCTTCGCAGCCGACATATACCGCAGCGCTGTACAGAGAATACTGAGCCAGTCACATCAGTCTCTGTACAGGGGAGCTTACACTCTAATGTCCCCTCCCCCTCAGTCACATCAGTCTCTGTACAGAGGAGCTTACACTCTAATGTCCCCTCCCCCACAGTCACATCAGTCTCTGTACAGAGGAGCTTACACTCTAATGTCCCCTCCCCCCACTGTCACATCAGTCTCTGTACAGAGGAGCTTACACTCTAATGTCCCCTCCCCC
>NW_017309775.1:4958-5409 GCF_000935625.1 Nanorana parkeri | reverse complement strand
GTTCACGCTGGGGTTGACCTGTCGGTCCTCTTCCTGTGATAGGAAAATCTGACACACCCCAGGCAAGAATTTCTTCTCACTATTGTCTGCACTGCGTGGCTACTCCTCTCTACGACTTGTTTTGTGTCATTGGGCTTGTTGTTCATGCGAGCCTCCTCCCTGGCGATTGTGAAACCGGGAGTCCTTACAGAAACTGTCACACGGCCGTCAGAGAGAAGTGACACGGTGACGTCAGTCCGTACCACATGGTGTCACCAAGACTCTCCCGTATTATCTCCGGTTACAGTTCAGATATTTGGAGAACGGTCATTGTGTGGCCAATTGTATCCGTATCTGCCCGGCTCGTCCTCCATCTGTAATCTAACCCCATCGATATCGCGTCACTTCTTTTATTGTCATGTAGCGCAGTTCTGTTTCTCCATAAACAAGGCGTGCATTCATAACGGGGGGG
>NW_017309775.1:2502-4805 GCF_000935625.1 Nanorana parkeri | reverse complement strand
CCAAAAAAAAAGACCAGCATTAAAGAGGTGTCCGCACAAGTGTTTTTGGGGTTCCAATTCCACTCCTGAAGACCTTACAGGAAGGAGACATGGGTCACCCCACCAAAATGTGGCTTTGTAGTGCCAAGGGGATATCTGAGAGATGAACCACCCAACAGAACTTCCATGTTCTTTTATCTCGAGTTTTGCCGTTATGGGGGATCCAACTTTCCCTGCTAAAATGTATGCAATAGTAGGGAGTGGGACACCTTTAGAAGCTAATGGGGGACTCATCCCAATCGACTTAAAGTTTGCTAAGTTAGAGGTTTCGAGAAGTGACAGTTCATGTATGTGTCTGGAATGTGACACCAGTAAGGCGCTTGTGGTGTTACTGTGTTGTATGCCAGTTCATGGACAAGGTGGAGCAGAGTGGACTGAGACGCCCCAGCACACCTTCTTCTTTTTATTTTTTATTATTATTTATTTAGGCAGTTTTTACCAAAATTTTTCCAAATGCGTAGAAAAAGTAGTGCAAAAGGGTAGTTAAAGGAGAACTATGAGATGAGTGATTTCCACCCACCTCATAGTTCTAGCCGACCTGTGACAATGAGACTGTCACAGGTCAGCTCAGTAGATCGGGAGGTGAGCGAACACATACCGGGTTCGCTCACTTCTCGATCCTGTCACGGCTCTCTGCCGTGACAGGGGAGGGCTGGATTCCCCTCTCCCCGCTCCGATCTGCCAGCGCTGACTGGCGGAACGGACGGAGGAGGGGGCGGGTACAGCTGGCTCTACCTCTAGATAGGCAGAGCCAGCTGTCACTCACGCAGCTGGGCGGATCCCGTCATCTACGTCGGGATCCGCTCCGGCTGCGGCTGTAGCTGGCGGTATACTGAGCTTAGGGTAACGGGAGGACGCTAGTTTGTGTTCTCCCGTTACCCTTAGGAGAACTATGGGGAAAAACACTGACCCCATAGTTCTCCTTTAAGACGCACATATGCAAGTCTGTGTTAACAAGGTCAACTTAGTGTTTACAAAACACATTTACCTATACTGACAAATAACATTCTAGATCATGGGGTAGAGGTAGAGAGGGTGAGAGTCATTGCGCGAGCCGGCCGTGCTGTGTTTCTGAGGTGCCCATTAATATGGGGTGATGGCATGGGCCTTATTGGTAGGGACTCTCTCTCTCGGGTTCGGAAGGGGGGATGGAGGTAATACGGGACAGCCGGCGCGGTATCCCACTGGTAATGTGGAAGGGAAGCGTAGTTCGAGTCACACACATGTATGGGACCCAGCACACCTTCTAACCTCCTTCCATTTTAATGGCTGACTGGTTCCATCAATATGATCCTCCTTCAGTAATCATCCACTTTGTTGGTTCTTCTATAAATGGTTGAGTTCACTCTTCTGCTGCTTCCTTAATCTGGCGGTTCCTGTTCCCCCCACCCTCCTACCAAAGAGAAGTTAATTGAGAAGCTTGCAGGAGACGTGCTCTGACATGAAGATAAAATGCTTCTGCAGCTTCCAGCCTTGCTCATAATTACATCCGCCAACCAGACTCTAGCCGGAGGCACACATGGAAATTCCGGTTGATTTGGCTCAACTGTTCTACTGACAGGGCCAACGGTGACACCTAGGTTCACAGCGGAGGTGATCAAGGTACCCGAACAATGACATTTTGTCTGGCTGTATAGGTTGGCTTTTCTAATGCTACTGACTGGCACCACTAAGCACAACAAAACCCCCAAAACATGGGAATATGTAGCAGGTGGACCTTCAACCTGAAGTTTGATCTCTTCCACTCACTTGAAGAGTGGTCAAGCATGGAATCCTCGCCTTAGGCTATCTTCACACCTTTGTGGTGCAATAATACCGCAGCACCAGTAACCGCAACACAACACCCAAAACACAGGAATATGTAGCAGGTGGACCTTCAACCCCAAGTTTGACCTCTTCCACTCATGATGGTTAGGAGAGTGGTCAAGCATGGAATCCTCACCTTACGCTATGTTCGCACCTTTGTGGGGCGATAGTACTGCAGCACCAGTAAGCGCAACAAAGCCCCCAAAACACGGGAGTATGCAGCAGGTGGACCTTCAGCTCCAAGATTGACCTCTTCCACCCAGGATGGCTCAGCACTGATTGGTGCCGCACCACCACTAAGTGCAACATGTGTGTTCTTTAGCGCCATTGGCCTTGTGTCGATGAGCATATGAAACCTGCTTTGAGGTTCATAGGGCTTGTATATGACGGGTGCATTGGACCTGCAGATGACTTCTGACCTGCGTTGGAGATTTGGGGAGAGGAGCAGTTCTGATGCC
>NW_017309775.1:803-2405 GCF_000935625.1 Nanorana parkeri | reverse complement strand
TAAGTCCTTTGTTGTTCTAATGCGTGTAAATGACACCGTTCCACGCAAATATATATACGACCGGCAGCAGGTGCCTCTCCAGGATCCACCTTCTCCCCTCCAGGCAAACAAACACATGAGCCGCACTTCACTGAACCGCAACAAGCTTTATTGCCACCAGATAGGTCGGACAGACACACCCGCCTTCGTCAGACGTGACTCCACCCCCCCAGACCTGTTGTACCCAATTGGCTTAACCGTAGAACAGTAGGAGCTTAAACGTGGATAAGGGCTCCTTCACTGCCCCATGTGACCATGCTAGACCAATCGCTGTGCAAATGGCACTGTCACATGACAGGAAGGGAAGCAAGTCACATGCTCCTCCATTCATTAACGTACCAGGTATTTTTTTTCAACTCCCAGCACCTGAACGGCGCAGCTGGGGAGGAAAGGAAAGGGGGGAATGGGATGGGGGCTTTGTCCTACATAAAGGGTATGTAAACCCCAACAATTAACTTCTCTTACTAGTACGGGGTAGGCAACCTTGGCACTCCAGTTGTTGTTGGAACTACGAGCCCCAATAGGGATTGCAAGACTACAGGTATGACTTCCAGAGGCATGATGGGATTTTTACAGCTTCACTATAGCCGTGGTTCCAAAGTTGCCCCATACAATGCAGCAGGTGGACCTTCCAGAGCGTCAGGGAGAGGAGGAGAGCATCGGAGCCGGGGGCACCTCCTCAATATTTACCCCACCTAGACATAGCAAGCATTTAACCCTTGCAATGCGGGGGGGTGCATAAACAGTGGCTCCCATACCTTGGTGATTCCCCTCGTCAGGCCCGTTTTGAAGTGGGTAGATTTCGGGGGGGATCTTTGGAATTGGCCGTGTCCTGGAGAACTCTCCAGAATCTCCTCTCCGAATAAATAAAATCCGTAATGGGAACAAGTGATCTCTCTCTGGCACCCGACGGCATGAAACGGGACAGTGGGCTGCAATTTAAAGAAATATGACACCCCCCCCCCCCCCCCCCCCCAATGTGCCCTGACTGTGTCATCCCATCTGGATGTAGCCGTGGACGGCGGGGCCCCCTTTTACCCATCACATACCCCTCCCCCCCCCGGATCAGACGCCGTCGGTGTTACATTGTGACATTCTTGGAGTGCTGTATACAGTGACGTGTCTTGTGTATCTGGAGGATGGAAAAACATCTGTAACGTTAACGAGCGGTGGAAACAACGTGTTTGGGGGGGGGGAACGGGCTACACAAGCTGATTAAGCAACTTTCCTGGAAAAAGTCTCATTTCTAAGAACCCGACGACATGTCTTCTCTGAGAATAAGACGTTCCTCTGTCATGTGAGATCCCGACTGCTCATAAATACAAAGTCCCATCTGATACATCTCACCGTGGATCCAGAAGACGACAAACCCAGCATCCGGCCAATGTGTTGTAGCAGGGAAAAGAATCCTACCTGCCCCTCAATGTGAGGCCAATGTTACCCCTCCCCCTCCGATCCCCTATTATATAATAGCATAGACTCGCAGGTTGCAGATGTTTCGGTGTAGGCTTTGTTCTATGTGATGATATGGCTGATATTGATGCGTTAAGGTACAAGGAGGGG
>NW_017309775.1:0-778 GCF_000935625.1 Nanorana parkeri | reverse complement strand
AGGGTTCCAGTATAGTCATGTATTGTATCCCGAGAGCTTACCATCTTCAAGGAGGGCTCTGATCCTGAGAGCTTACAATCTAGAAGAAGGGCCCTGATCCTGAGAGCTTACAATCTAGAAGAAGGGCCCTGATCCTGAAAGCTTACAATCTTCAAGGAGGGCTCTGATCCGGATAGCTTATCTAGAAGGGCCCTGATCCAGGGAGCTTACAGTCTGGAGGAGGACCCTGATCCTGAGAGCTTACAATCTGGAAGAAGGGCCCTGATCCTGAGAGCTTACAATCTGGAAGAAGGGCCCTGATCCTGAGAGCTTACAATCTGGAAGAAGGGCCCTGATCCTGAGAGCTTACAATCTGGAAGAAGGGCCCTGATCCTGGGAGCTTATCTAGAAGAAGGGCCCTGATCCTGGGAGCTTACAATCTGGAAGATGGGCCCTGATCCTGGGAGCTTATCTAGAAGAAGGGCCCTGATCCTGGGAGCTTACAATCTGGAAGGTGGGCCCTGATCCTGAGAGCTTACCGTCTAGAAGGAGGGCCCTGATCCTGAGAGCTTACAATCTAGAAGGGCCCTGATCCTGAGAGCTCACAATCTGAAAGGTGGGCCCTGATCCTGAGAGCTTACAATCTACAAGGTGGGCCCTGATCCTGGAGCTTACAATCTACAAGGAGGTCCCTGATCCTGGGAGCTTACAGTCTAGAAGGAGGGCTCTGATCCTGAGAGCTTACAATCTGGAGGAGGACCCTGATCCTGAGAGCTTACAGTCTAAAAGGAGGGACCTA
>NW_017309774.1:41759-46659 GCF_000935625.1 Nanorana parkeri | reverse complement strand
TTTTTTCATATATCCTAGCGCAACTACCTTGGTCACCAATTCTGACACATACCTCCCATCTTTCTGAAATGGGAAAGAGGGACAACGTTTAGTACAAAGTATGTAGGCAAAGGATGCACCCCCACCATATCCCCACTTACACGGACCATGAAGCAATGTGCATAAAAATGATTGGTTGAACAAATGGTTTTTTAACCACTTACAGCCTTAATATTGACTTTTGAAAATAGCAAATTCAATTATTTAGAGATGGGATATAAAGTTTATTGCATTACAGTACTTTTGGTCATTAAATAGTACTTTTTTAGAGAGTTCTATACTTCAGATCCTAAAGAGAAAAAATTGAGGATAAAAAAATTAAACGATGGATATGGTTTCAAAAGAGAGGCAGTCCCTCCATATCAGAGACAGTTATGAGCTATGCTAACACTATGAAGACCTTTAATGAAGACACTGTGAACACATGCATTATCAGTTTGATCATATAATTTCACAATATCATTATGCAACCAAACAAATGCAATTGATTTGAGGATTGAGGCAGCATAAGGTTAACTCCATACTAGATGAAAGTGAACACAATGGGGTTGTTTACTAAAAGTAAATACGCTGTTCACTTTACAAAGGAACTTACACTTTGCAAGGGATTTGTCCTTTATATTAGTGAATGTGGTAAAAATGTACTTTGCAAAGAACACCCAATCACATAGAAGGAATATAAAAAAAACAGCATTTTTGCTTGTACATGATTAGATTATGAAAATCAGCAGAGCTTTTCCACATTCACTAAGCTAAGTGGAAACTTCCCCATCAAAGTCCAAATTCCCTTGCAAAGTGAACAGCCTATTTGCCTTTAGCTACCATAAAACAATTTATGGAGTGGAAGTATTCTAATGCGGAAACTTATGCCTGGCAACTGTCTTAAGGTGGCCATACACTGTACAACCATCGCAAGACCTTAGTCTTGCGATGCTTGTAAAGTGATTAAAAAAACGTACGATCTGCCCATCTTGGATAGGCAGATCGCACTGAGAGGCGGGCTTCCGATGACCGCAATGCTGAACGGGCAGTGTGCGCGTGCGCACACCGGCCCGTTCGGCATTTGTCTCCCGAGCACCGTTCAAACCAGCCGAAAATCGTACGATTCTCGGCTGGTTTTCTAACATGCTCCTTAGACAAAAGACGTGCGACCGTACAGTAGAAAAGGTTTCACGTCTTCGTTCACACTGTTCGCTTCTCGTACGATCGCGGGATTTCCCGCGATTCTCGTACGAGAATCGAGCAGTGTATGGGCACCTTTAGAGATTTTACCTATGCTTTAGGGAGGCTTACTGCCTCCTGTGTCCTTGAGATAGGAAGTGAAGATAAATCTCCATAATGGGACACAAACAGTTTAAAAATATCTGATAGGGGCTAAACTAGTGATGGGCCAAACACATCTGAGTTTAGTTCGAGTTCGAACTTTCGAACATGGAAAAAGTTTGAACTCGAACTTCGAACTCAGTCGCCCCCCCTTCCCTGCCATACCAGGCCACATGCCCTCGGCACTGGGAAGGTGCTTTTCCGGGGGACAAGGGACTATTTTCCACAAGCCCTGGGGCATTGGTTGTGGGGGTGCAGGCAAAGGGTCTTATTTACTTCAGGGTATCCCTTTAATAAAGGGGCACACAGATACACCCCCCCTTGTGAATGAGTAAGTGGTACTTATACCCCTACGCATTCACTAAAGAGTTAAATTCAAATTGTATAAAAGATGCCACACTTTCAAAAAATCCTTTAATTGAAAAAAACAAAACAAAAGACATGTTTTTGACAAGTCTTTTATTTTAAAAAAACAAAAAAAAAACAAAAAAGGTCAATCATGACATCCAGCATTGTCCACGATGACGAAATAAAAAAAAAAGAAATAAATAGAAATAATAACAAAAAAACCCGACACCCGCCGAACTCCCGCCGCAGAATGGCATTCTGACAGATGCCAGCAAAATATAAACAATTGGGTGGAGCTAGCGGTGCATTGCTTTCCCCAATCAGGGCTTCGCAAGGCACTGAGCGGTGAACAGCGTCCACCAAATGCCCTGATAGTTTCTGTGCATTGAGCCCATCCCTAGGCTTAACCATTCCCTACTACTTTCCAAAACTAGAAACAAGTGAACTGACATACACTTTCAAAGATTCAGATTTTTTGGATTGGGGACATATTACTAGAATAATGACAGGTTCTTGCTATTAACATTACACATTTTAGTCCTTTTGTTGGCTATGTTCTGCTTGGTACCATATTTAATTGCTACAGTATGTGATTATTACAAGTGATGCTCTTGTGCTAGCATTTCATTGAGTTATTGGTATTAGTGGAATAACCTGCGTATTGCTTTCCTGCAGCAAATACAAAGAAAAGAAAGTACAACCTAATAAAGAAGTCAGGAAGAAAGCTTTGTAAAGAGCCAAGTGATTTGAGAAACCGACAGGTGGAACGTTTCTCATTTCCTGCTGTCCCATCGCAATACACCTCGCTTTGTGAACCGTATTTAAACATTAGCATCTACCATTCAAGCATGGCAGTTTGCTATGATCACTGATCCTTTTTGCAGTTTGTTGAGCTTCACTTACCAGGGAATATAAAGAGGAATGTTTATCGATTACTCAAGGGATGAATCATTTTCAAATCTTTTAACTCCAAATTCTTTTCAAGATGCATGCGTTAAAAAACAAGGACAACCTGGAATAAAGTCATCAAAACAGAAGATATAGGATCCAGTGAATGAAAACAGATTATCAAAAATGTAAATTGTGGCATGGTCCTTTCTTGAGAGTTATAATTAAAAAAATATTCCTTACCATTTAACATTACTTCTTGTGAGTCCTGTATCTGCAATGCATTTCCATTAGGGATTGATGTTTAAGTCGAACGTGAGTTTGACTTGATCATCGGCAGTTCATGTGTTCAGCAAACACATGAACTGTCACGGCGTTCGACAGTTCACCCGCCGACTGCCCTGCAAAGCACTGCACCTTGTTAAGCTCTGACTGGCTAAAGCCTTGCACCGGACCATAGGTCAGTTGCAAGACTTTGCCCAATCAAGGCTCAGTACTCTGTAAGAGCCATGACTTTGCCCAATAATAGCTCACCTTTCAGATACTGTATTACTGTAAACAGTTGGGCGGACTCCTTTTTGAGAAAGTTAATGAACGAAATGCGTCCAAAGGATGTTTGGTCTTCGCCTCTTATAGCTGAGTTTCTGCAAAACGTTTTAAGCTTTATCAGTCCGTGAATTCTGTAAGTGCATTTGTATACTTTAAGAAATAAACTGTTTTTAGTTACTGCACTTAGAGGGTTCGCCTCCTTTCTCCATTTGTTTCTCCTGAGAGATATTAACAGATATACGCCGCCAACCTGGGTGGTGAGGCTTTAGAAAACTACATCTGATTGCCTGATTTGGAGACAAAAGGAGGTGATGGAATACAAGAACCTCAGGACTTTCTGGATTTTCTCAATTAGTGACTGGTTGTATATACTTTGGTGGATATCTATCTGGGAAATGAATGGATTATTCATCTAAACATCATTGAGAGAAGGAAAGTAACCGTTCCTATCCCATTTCATATAAACTGCAAAATCTTTGAAATTGATTGCTTGCTATATCACTGGTATTATTCCATTATTCTAACTATTTAACCCCTTGCATCTATCTGAGAGGGGAATCAGAGCGTATATTTTACTTTATATAATTTGGATTGTTCACTGTTTATACGGGTTATTGAGATACTGAGAAATTGTGTGTATAATACCTGGAGCTTTATCAAATTTTTTATGATTAGGACATTGAAATCACTATTTTTTGACCACTGCATCAAGTTTACACATGCAAGATTTTTGAACCTACTGGTCACTCATATAAGGATTGCAATTAAGCTTTTTTTGTTATATTTGTTTAATTACAGAGTGTTTCTGGGCTATAGTGTTCGAGCCCGGCACTTCTGTCACATATACATTCACTGATACACCGTGATGTGTCTGAATTTTTCACCTATTTATCACATGCCGTGATAATGATTTACGGCATCTACACATTCTTTATGGTTTTCTTTTGAATTGAGAGATCGTTTCACATTTTTTTTGACAATTCAATTATTGATCATATACCGAGATAGGGGATTCCGGCATTTACATAGATGTTTATGGTTCCCTTGATTTGAGAGTATTTTCCTTTCAATTTTTTGAATCCATATCCACCTAGACTGAGCGCAACTTGCTTGCTACATTATAGTTGGGCGGAGCTAGCTGTCACCTCTAGCTTGCGCCGAATTGTTTATATGTTGCTGGCATCTGTCAAAATGCCATTCTGCGGTGGTTGTTCAGCGGTTGTCGCCGTTTTTATCTCTATTTATTTTTTATTTTGTCAAGTCGTCGTCGTTGTGGACAACGCTGGACATCGTGATTGACCCTGGATTACATCGATGCATCCATTTTGTGTGTGTGTGTGTGTGTGTGTGTGTGTGTGTGTGTGTGTGTGTGTGGGGGTTACAATAAAAGACTTGTCAAAAACATGTTTTTTTTCATATAAATGATTTTTTTTAAAGAGTCTGGTCTTTTAATTTACAATTTATTTTAACCCTTTAGTGAATAGGTAGTGGTACTCATTCACAAGGGGGGGCCGCATCTGGGTGCCCCTTTATTAAAACCCTGATGTGAATAAGCCCCTCTGTTTACACCCCCACAGCCAACGCCCTAGGGCTTGTGGGGAAAAGGACCTTGTCGCCACGGGGACAAGGTGCTTTTTCAGGGTGATAATGGAAAAGCACCCTCCCAGTGCCAAGGGCATGTGGCCTGGTATGGCAGAGGGGGGTGACATCACTGATTCCCCCCCCCCTTTCCTGCCCTGCAAGGCCTGTGCTC
>NW_017309774.1:1128-40730 GCF_000935625.1 Nanorana parkeri | reverse complement strand
CCCCCCCCCCCATTTTCTTGGGGGTTTTTTTTTGGTTTTTTTAAAAAGTTTTTCCATATATCTACTGCTTACTAGTAGGGGTGATGGTTTAATAACCGTTTAAGGGCCTGGTATGACTTTTAGGGGGAATCCCACACACTTTTTTAAATGGGGTGCCTCCTAAAATTCCTACCAGACTTATTGTTTGGGAGGGGGAACTGCACGCTTTTTTTTAAATGTCATTTTTTTTTCTTTACAAATGTCAGTTTTGCTGCCGCAGATTCTATACATCATACAGATGCACTACTTTACAGGCAGTTAAAGGGGACCCCCCCAGGCATGATATTTAAAGGAATATTTCATTTTTATTGTTTCACTTTAAGTGATGTGAAAATCACTGCTCCTTTAAAAACTCTATTTTTTGTTAAAGTTTTTTTTTCATTGATTCATGTGCCCTAGGGCAGTACCCAAATCCTCATATTGTTTTTATGGCCAATAAATTGCATATAAGCCTTTAAAATGGGGTAAATTGATTTTAAAAGTTCCAGCCCCATAGACTTGCATTGAGTTTGAATTCAAACTTTTTCCATGTTCTAAAGTTTGAATTCGAACCGAAAAGGGGGGGTGTTCGGCCAAACACTAATTTCCATCAGTACTGATCAAAGCACAGTAAAGCCTTCTTAAAACAGAAGGCATCTGCATGTCTTGCTTCCATTGCAAATCCCCAAAAAAGGAAGGTTCACCCCTAAGATAAGAATATTGGGTGAATACGTACAAATCATTCCTTTATTTCTTTGGGTACATGATGCATCCTGAACAGCTAGTTTACTGGGTACATATAGCCTACCACAGGCTTACAGGCTTTCAGGCAATGAAAATAATAGCTTTTATAGAGTTGGGCTTGGAGACTAATAAGAAAGCAAAACTGGACTGGTTGGGTATGTCGGGTAAGTTGGGCTTACCTGTCCTCCTGTGTTCAAGCTGGTTTTATTATTCCTGTTTGCATAATGCTAGTCTAAATCCTTAGTCATGTGACAAGCAAGGTCCCACACCAAGGGAACAGTGACCACAGTACAGTAACATATATGTTAGTGTTTAATAAAATATTGAAAAAGATAGAAGAGTAATACAAAAATACAGTTTAGGGCCCATTCATACCAGCAGGGAAATGAGAAATGTTTGAAAAATATTTTAAATCAGTACTGCTGCAGGTATATTTATAATAGGAATAACATTTTTAAGGAACAAAAGGAAGCATACAGCATGTGACTATACAGGAAATTTGACATGAGATAAGGCACACAAAGAAACTTTAGCATTTCAAAAGGTGAGGGCACTGAATGCGCATTAAATAAATGCAAGGGATGATGTAAGACTTTTTTAGGTTAGAACTCTGGATAGCAAAGACTGCGTCTGAAAAACTGATTTTAATAACAATCAATGAAATCCCCAAAAGTTCAAAATCCAAAGTCCAGAAATCAATTATAAATGAACAGACTCTTTAGCATGAGCATACTTTTAAGAATGTTTAGCTCACGGACAGGTCCTTGTGGGAGAACTGGCAGCCAATCAATGTAGTTGCTGATCATTATTCAATCATGATGAATACATAGAAAGTTTGTTATTGTACCAAACTTCCTTTTTGCTTCCAGTTATATGTCTCCTTCATTGATTTCAGCTGCAGAGAGAGAATCTAAAAACTATTTAAAATTTCAAAACAAAATCTTACAAATCTTTACAAAATAACCATGCTAATTGGTGACATGTATTGACATTATTTGTTGATTGACACTAAAAGAAATCAACCAAATTCCATGAATTAAGGATTATATGAATAACTAATGACATCTGTGTACACAGGACCATTTTTAGAAATCTTGTTGCCCTAGACAGACCCCAAAGCCCAAATGAACCCTCAGCTTTTCTTTCTAAAGCAGCCACAGCCTGAGTAGAAACAAATGCCCCCTGCCAGCAGCTACAGAGGTGGGACATTTGCTCTCTGTGAGGAAGCAATGCAGAGGTCCATAACAGCCCCTACTAAGCCAGACCTATAGCTTTGCAATCAGCAAAGCTCATGCTTCTTGCTGATTGGAGAGCACTTGCTGTGACTTAGCAGGTGACTTTTCAAACCTCTGCAAAAGGGATCGCTGCTTCCCCACCTAGAAGAAATATCACACTCTGCAGCTGCTGGCAGAAGACTTAGGTTGTGGCTGCTTTCTAAATAAAAAAACTGTAAGACTTTGCACAACTTTTGTTTTGATGCAACTGGAATGTATTTAGCTGATGGTTACACACTGTAGTTAGTCAGGTTGAAAAAGGACACATGTCCATCGAGTTCAACCTCTAGAGAAGAAAAGCCTAAACAGAACGCTATGCCCACAATTACCCCCTGTTGATCCAGAGGAAGGCAAAAAACCCCCTATAAAGCATGGTTCCATTTGCTCCAACAGGGGAAACAAATTCCTTCCTGATCCCATAAGGCAATCAGATATTCCCTGGATCAACAATCTCTGATGCTTAATAGACTTATAAGAACTCAATATTCAGTAATATTCTGTGCATTTAGGAATACATCCAGATTTTTTAAAGTCAATTAACTGAGCTAGCTAGAACTAGCTCCTGGGGGTGTCTATTCCACATTTTCACGGCTCTCACTGTAAAAAATCCTTTGCGTATGCAAAGGTTAAACCTCTTTTCCTCCAGATGCAAAGAGTGCCCCCTTGTCCTTTGCAGTGACCTTAGAGTGAATAACTTGGCACCAAGCTCACTATATGGACCATTTATATATTTATACATGATGATCATGTCCCCCCTTAATCGCCTCTTCTCCATGGAGAACAAATTCAGGTCAGCTAATCCTTCCTCATAGATGAGCTCCTCCATGCCTCTTATGAGTTTAGTCGCCCTTCGATGTACTTTCTCCAGTTCCACAACATCCTTTTTTTATGAACTGGTGCCCAAAACTGAACTGCATATTCCAGATGAGGTCTTATTAATGCTTTGTACAGGGGCAGGATTATGTCTCTATCTCTGGATTCTAGACCCCTTTTAATACAAGAAAGTATTTTGCTTGCTAGAAACTGTGGCTTGACATTGCATACTATTATTCAGTCTATGATCTGCCAGAACACCCACATCTTTCTCAATCATTGACTCCCCCAAACATACTCCCCCTAGAGTGTATGAAGCATGCATTTTTTTAGTCCCCAAGTGCATAACTTTACATTTCAATGGGGCTTTAATGATGATGCTCTTCTGTAGAAATCACCTCTTGTGTCATGTAGTTATTCTATTAAAAACTAATTCTAGGATGTACTATTGGAAACAGCATATTGCCAGCTTTAAATGCACAGCTACATTTGAAATATACCGTCTACCAAATAAGAAAGGAAGATGATTTTATGTTTTCTATACTATAAAGAGCCCTCTGACTCCTCGGTACATCCCTTGCTCCCCCTTCCCTCTGCAGTTATCTTTCTTAATTTAGCAACAAATGGTTTGTTTCCTATACTCTAAAGAGCCCTATGACTCCTTTGGAAATCTCTTGCACACTCTTTCCTTTGTGGTGATCTTGCCAAATGAAGCCATGAATGGTTTCATATTTCCTATACCATAAGGGACCACCTGAGTTCTCAGGACATCCATTGCACCTTCTGCAGTTATCTTGAATTTAGCCATAATTGATTTATTGTTTCTTATACGATAAAGAGCCCTCTGACTCCCTGGGACATCCCTTGCACCTTCTTTCCTCTGCAGTTATCTTGCTTATTTTAGCCACAAATATTCAGAAAGGATATAAGAGGGAAACTCTGCTGTGCTGGGCACTTGCCCATGCATGTCTTTAATTTTTCATTTTGTAATAATTGAAAAGTAAAGAACAAAACAAGTCATGTGACCTATAAACCGCCTCCTGTCCAAATGAATTAATTACATCCACTGATTTAATTTCTCTTCTTTTCACTTTACTGGAGGCCTCATTTCAATGGGAGTTACCCTTGCCTGGCGGTATAATAGACTTTAATAGTTAATGAAAAAGAATGTAAAGTCAAATTGTGTTCTAAAGCCTGAGATCCCCATACAAGATTTACATAAGGAGAAAACATAATACACAGGGAAGGTGAACACCTTAATACATGTCGTCAGACAGAACTCATGATCCTGAAACACATTTCTGCTTCACTGAGCTCACTGAAAGCCTCCATTCAGAAGAAGACAAAGGCAAAGTAGGATGCCAACATTATGCATCATTTGAGGCCTTTATCAGTGAACTCCAGCCAGTACCATGGGGATAATTATTATGATTTGTACAGCCGGTGTATGGACACTGGACTCAGCAGATTTCAAGAATATGTGTTGTTTTATTCTTAACCAAATTTAGAAATGACTATCAGCAAAGCTAAATTAACATGTCAGCTCTTAGGCTAATTTGCTGTATATTAAGAAGGAACTCAGGCAGCATACACCTGAATTTATTTCATCTACACTGGCAAAAGTTTCAGCTAGAATTGTCATTGTTCCAAGCGTGTGAAGTGAAGGAGAAATTCAGAGTGATTATTTCCCGGCTGTTCAGCCGGTAGCTGGTAAAATGTAGCGTTCAGTTAGAAACTTAGAATAGATACATTCAATCTTTCAGTCAGATATTGCCAGATAATGTGACTCTCAGGAACTGTGTTCTGTACATATTTTAATAAATAAGTCAATTCATATTATGTGACAGAGCAATAAGTCAAGCAATGGTAGATCCATTAAAGACTTTCATATATCTATATGTATGGCACTGTTCCCCTTGTGTATTATCTAAATATTAAGTAATGTGAAATTAAATAGAACTTCAACTTGGTGAATCCGAGTGCTGTTAGTAGCTTCTATTCTTCTTTCTGACTGGTGCAAAACTGGGAATTAAATTAAGTTGTTTGGATCATTCTTTCTTTATGTAATCCATTTAAATTTGCTGAAAGAAATGGCAATACAACTGTACAAAAAAAAAGGCTAATTCGTAAAGGCATCATTATGTTGTATTTCAAATGTACGGCTACAGAAATGAAATGTCGATGTGAAACTCTAGCCAAAATGTTTAGTTTTAAAGAGAGAGGGGATAAGTTTTTGCTCTACTTGCTCCTACTAGGAAGATTCACCAACACTGTCATTGCTAATGGTCACCAAAAAGAAAATGAGGGGAAATCCTAAAGGAGACATCTATTAATCTAACAAAAGTGGCATTTACTCTTATTTCTTGTCATGTCTCCAAAATGGGTTGTGAGAGGGAATCTATGCAAAACTGGGACACAGTCACCGATTAAAAAGATCAGTTAACCAATATTGAATAACTTTAACTGTATCTATTGCCAAAAATGTTCTGTGGGATGGATGGTCAAGTATTCCTAGACCTGTGACCTGACATGAATAACCTTTGATAGAATATGCCCTGAGCTGCTGCACCTGCACAGGTTCTCATGAATGCGTAGCAGCTCCTACAAGCTGCTGTCATGGGAGAGGAGGATCCCGACAATATTGTCAGGATCGCTTCTCAGCACAGAGTTTAGCCCCGCCCACAGTATATTACACTGAATTTTAAGCTTATGGTCCATTTTTTGGATTACAGGAGTGCATTGCAAAAAGTACTCCTGTATCATTAGGAAGCTAAAATGGCAAAAAAGGTGTACACCATAATTCTCCTTTAACTCCTCAAAAAGCAGTTCTTAGCCAGAGAAGGATTGGGATGCTTGCAATTCTTTAGCTATATGAATTATATTATTAGCATATCCATATAGTTCTATTGTACTTGCACAGAGTGTTATCAGAAATGTGATATCATTGTTTATGGCACATATACCTGAATACATCATCTAGGAAATCTGTCTAATTCCAACATGGTGGTCAGGAGTCAGGTTCATAGAAGATAATGAAACCCCCCTAGTCTAAACTTCCAGACTATATCCTTTGCATACAGAAATTAAGTTGTTGATGGTAATTAATTGCAAATGTTACCCTTTTTGCCAATTGAGCTATAGGGATTGAATGCTTTATCCCTTTTGCTTGGATGTATTAGATGATAAAAGTTTTTTAAAGGGAATTAATTCCTATATTTTTGTTCTGAAACTACAGTTGAGAGCCTCAGGGTTATTTTCTTAGTACGTTTACATTTTAACTTGATCTAATCCCTGTACAGCTGGTAATTGAAACCCCCAAACTTCCCTATAATTTGGACTATAGTATAGGTTAAGTGATTTTGAAGAATACAATGGGTTTCAGTAAAGATCCTTTAAGTAACCAGACTAATGGATCTTCATTGCTGAAGGTCAAAGTATTTCCAAGGTTATATATTCATATTTTAGATTTATAGTCCCTTTTTTCTGTAAAATACAAAAATATTTTATACTTTTATAAAATGAGGAAATTAAACAGTTAAGATAAAAGGAAAAAAACCCACTGATAAATACAGTATAATTAGGGTCCACTAAACACAGCAAATTCAAAATTTTCGTAAAATTGAAGTAAATCATGGCACAAATGATGTAATTGTGCCCAAGCATTGCATCCTGGCAAGGTTACATCAGCAGAGCTTTGCTGGGAATTCTCATCTGTAATCTCATGAGATCTCAGGGAAAGACATTTTCCTCCCCTGAGATGATGTGCATGGTCACATGTCCTAGTGACCTGTGCCAGAGTTTCAGGAATTAAAGGGAGATATATTAATCTGTCCTTAGTAAAAATGACTGCTGTCAGAAGACTGGGGAGGGAAAGAAAAGTGTGCAAAGAATACAAAGCCGGCAATTATCTAGAAGTATCTGTTTGTAGATAGTCATTACTAATGATTTCAAAAGGTGACTTTGTTGTTATTTTGAAGATATGGGTAAAGTTCCTCTTTAACATTCATATGTACCATCTGAGTTTCTATCACGTACCTGGTGGAGGACCGATTAGCTGAGGAGGCCTCCCTTGGAGGACCGATTAGCTGAGGAGGTGCCAAAGTGTTCAGACACGGTGCCTGGTAGAAGTCTGGCAACTGGATCCCTGGAAGGATGAGCAGGGCTGGTGCACAGCTGTGATGTCAGCGAGGTTTGCAGCAGAAACTGGAGTGAGGTCAAAAAGCCAGGGGTCAAGAGAGATGATCAGCATGGTACAGAAGGAGCAGGCAGAGGCAGAGTCCAGATAAAATGCAAAGGTCAGGGGCAGGCAGCAATCAGTCGAAGTCAACAGCAATCCGGGTCTAGGTAATAGGCAACAGATCAGCAGGAACACAAGCACAAGCTTAAAGATCGTTCAGCACTGACCTATTGGGCCAGCTGGTTTAAATAGGAACATCTATTAGAGGGCCGTGAGTCATTTTCTGTGTGCCACTGTGTCACTTCCTGTGCGCCACTGTGTCACTCCCTGTGCGCCACATTCTGTTTTGCATGCATGCGTGCTAACGCATGTTCTCTGGCAACCCGGAAGACTGGGACCCGTGCATGCATAGTAGCGCGCAAGCTCCCGGCTATGGCCTTACAGTTTCTATCCAGTGATTTAATTAAGGAGGCTTTTCAAGGACTGGTCACACAATGTGGTGGAAACGTTAAGGAGCAAGGAATAAGGTAAGCATTACAGCTTATTCCTCTTCCCCTAGACTTACTGAACATTTAGCCCTTCAAGTGTGAGTTTATAGTATTTATCTATTTATGAAAGGATCCATTCATAAATGCCTGGCATAGATTAATGGAATCCCTGCCATTTGTAAAGCAGCTGGGAAATGTAATTTACTGGTCATTTTTTTCCCGTATACCGTATTTTAGTACATCCTACAGGTGCATTACTTCACAGGCAGGATAGGTCACCTCCAAGCATGTTATTTAAAGGAATTTAGCATTTCTAAAAGAACTGGTCCCAACCAACCAATTTTTGTAAACTTTTTTTTTGCATTGGTTTATGTGCCCCCTGACAGTGCCCAGCTCCCTTTGTTTGAGAAGCTCTCGCCTATTAGCCTTGAAAATAGCTAGAATTGATCTTAAAGATTCTGGTACCATTGACTTAAATTGGGTTCTGATTGATGTTCCAATATCTGAGGAGTTCCATGAACCTCATGCGAACTGAACTCAGGTCAGTATTAATGGCCAGTCAACCAGCATTTTAAGGTCAGATCCGCATTGGCAGCCCCCATTTATCTTTTTAATGAAAAGTTGACCTTAACATTAAAGCTGGAGGTTTGACTCCTATGTCTGTAGGAGTTCCAGATTTTCAAATATTTTTTTTTTACCCCCTTCTCTTAACCTTGTATTCTCTCCTGACAACAAAGTACAGTTGTGTTACACTTTAAGATAAAACATGATGTTTTGTTATTCAGTGTAGTTTTTTTTTAGATACAGTAATTCTATGCATCAAAATAACAATTATCCCTTCATTATGTGCTAAAATGAAACTCTGTTCAGTTGTATGTGATACGTACACATCAGTGCCATTTTTACTGACATAGTTACATATATAGTTACATAGTTGTTAAAGTTGATTAAAGACAAATGTCTATCCAGTTCAACCTATGTGCATGTGCGTGTGTTTGTTTAAGAGTACTCATACTCCTTGTATTCTTCATGGATTTTTTAAACATGCACTTAGTAAACTGTAAGATGACTGTAGTACTATTTCAGATTTAATGGTAGAGAAACTCTGGGAAATAATATAGCTGTGTTACCTTTGTAGATAATGACTGTTGAGAGAAGCAGTACACATTGGCTGTAAATTGCCTACCACAGAAATATGGTTATATTTCTTAATTTGTACTCCATACCCCTGCATGCTTTGTTTCCATGAAAGTAATACAGGAACCAAGAACCAATGGAGTGGCAAGATGCAAATAGCAAGAGGCCAAAGTAAAGCCTCTGATGGAATAAATCCCTGTAATTCAATAAAATGCAGAGAGCATTAAAGTGTATTTCCACTTTTGCAGTCAAAATTAAGAAAACTCCTCTGTGTGTTTGTTATGGGTTCTATCCACTCAGTATAAGGAAAAAAATATATTTTTACAAATATTTCTTACCTTTAAATATTTAGTTGCAATAGGTAAGATGGCGGATTCCAGGTTTTTCTCAGCACCTTCACAGTGATCCGTCCTTATAGAAAGACCTAGGACTGAAACTTGAGGATTGTGTTTCTCTCGTTAACATACAATGCACAAGCCAGGCTAATCCTTTGTTAGGACAGTCAGTGTTCAAATCTACTTTAGAAAACAACCCCTTCTAACATTACAAAGGAGAAGCAAGTAGAAATTTTAACCCTTAAGAATCCAAGAAACCTAACCAATATAACAGCAATTTAAACCTCAAGAAACATGTTTTAATGTTTTTTTTAGCTTATGCAATGTGAATGGGAACATGTACCAAATATAAAATTTATACCAATTTGCGTGCAAAAGTGGAACTACACTTTAAGGCTCTCTTATAATACTGCAAACACATTGATATTACTGGCAGCCCAATTGAAAGTAAGCTTTTCCTCTGATGATTAGCACTTTTACTATGCAATAGTGAAATCTCTTAAAATAAATCTTTATTGATTTTTGATAAATTATATATTTTTATTTTTTACAAATAGGTCTTTTATATTATTGCTTTCATTATCAGTCTAAACCCCTTTATTTTACAAATCAGCATTTAATACAGAGTGGTTTGCTAACTTTTCTTTCAGGGCAGAACATAGTGACTTTCTAATAAGAAAGCCTAGCACTAGCTCTGCATCCATTGGTGTGTTCAGAGTAGGCTGACTAGTTTGGGTCTATGGGGCTTTACAGCATAGCAGTAAATGTCTACATAAGACCTGCATTCAGCAGATTCTGGAGCTGCCACTGCTAGCTGTAAGTGGTATACGTCAACTACTCATATGTAATATTTCATATTTGCAATATTTTATATTTTTTGTCCTGAACATATGTATAAACTACTGTGGCTAAAATCAGATAACATTTTCAGTAAGCACATTATAAACTCCCCTAACATATATGCTAGGTATGAGCACACATATTTACTAAATAGGTTTGAGATTTAACAATGACTCCAACCCTTGGTTAGCCTATGATTTTCAATGGAAGCCTTTTTCACACTTCCTAAAAGTGTGTAGTGTCACCTTTTTTAATTTTTACTGTACTTTTAAGATTTGGCTTTTTTATCTGCATTTTGGTCTGTACGGAGAAATTGCCACATTCTATGCCAATCTTTTATAAATTGGTAAACAAAAACATAACAATGTTAGCTAATATCTATACACATTTCAATCGCTAACTTTGGATTTACACATTATAACCTAAGTGTACACTATGTTATCTTTGCAAACTATTATGTCCACATAGGCATCTGTTTTAATGTTTCTTTGTGTTGTCCAGGTAGAACATTAGGGTTTTCAGTAGGCAGTTTACCAGATGCCCTGTGCAATATAACTTAATGGGTAAATACACAGGTTCAGGCTGCTGTCAGACTCTGCATTAACATTGCGCTCTTGGCTGTGGAACTGCATCTTGGAATTGTTGTAAGCCATTTGGTCACTGATACGTAATTGTGTATAGCTGAAGACAACAAGCTGTTTGTGTTAATTAGCAATCAAAGTATATTGTTGAATGGGGATTTGTTTGCCTTTGACATCAAGGCAGAACTTGATAATTGAAGCTGCAGATGATCCTGGATTTTGATTTGCTGCATGTTTATAAGTATAAACTTCCAAACCCATCTGCCCACCGAACCATCTGCAAACACCACACAAAAGCAGCTGGTGAGAAGACAGAGACTAAAGAAGCATAATATTGAAACAGTTGTTCCTTGCCAAGAGTGTGTTGCAAGGCTTAGGCTGGATACATTTTATCAGGAAATCTAAGCATACAACAAATACAGTGTGGCTTATCAGGGAGTTAATATGACACTTAATAAAAATTAGTGTATATGTATAATGCAAATGTATGTTTTAATCAATAACCATTCTGTAAAGCAATACAGCTGACTATAGGATAAGCTTCATTGTGAACATACATATTTGACATGTTTTGATGTGCATGAGATCTGCGGTCACAAATTGGGATGGCAGCCCAAGAGCTTGAGCATTTAAAATCAGGCTGAAAATGGCAGCTTCCTATTTCTATGCTTACATTTTCATTTTGATTGGGAAAAACCTTTCCGGCTAAAGGCGGCCTTACAATTATCGTATGATTTCTTTTGTCCCAGCATCGCACTCTCTTTCAATTTCCGCTCAAGTAGCCCATCATGCACAGACCAATACTAACACTACGATTTTCATCAAGGGACAAAATGGATTTTCGTTTGTGCATGTGCAGTGTTCCTGTTGCAATTTTGTTGTACGAAAACGCCACTAATCCATCGATTTTCATTCATTTCGATGAAAGTTTTCTAGTCTGTCCGATCGAGGAAATTAATTCAGTTGTACAGTAATTGCGATTGTGCACTTCCAGACAACTGGCTGATTATCCTACGAAAACGAGAGTTAGCTTTTCATTTTCACTGGGGCCTCCTCTCAGACATCGCTCAAACAGTTACAATGGCACCTTCTCCGGGTACCATAGAACACATCCAAGACAATTACACCTGCATTTCTACTCTATGAAATTGAGAGCAAGCCCAGATTATACAGAACTTTGATTAAAAATCATTTCCAGGCAATGACTGAAAACTTTCAGCGAGCTCCTAATGCTTTGCAGTAAACAATAGTATTTGGTACTTGATTTACTTAAAGGCTTACGTCCCACGTATGAGCATCTGTTTTCATGGCTTTTCCATCCATTTTCAAAACATGTTATCATGCATTTACATTCATTTTTATGGTGCGTTTTTGAAATGATGTGCTTAGCATTTACGGAGGTGTTGGAAGAGACTGACAGTTTCCAAATCTAGCTAGGCCAGTTGCCAGGGAGGTTGTCAGTAACCATGAGTATACAATGCATGAAATCCTATGTATCATACATTTTCATGCACTCCCTTGTGATGCATAAGTGTAAACAGGGCATAAAGGATAAATGCGCTTTCACAGCCCCCCTTCCCTTCCCAAACATTAAGGGGTCTATTCACGAAGCAGCCGAACGATCTAGCCGTAGCTTCGGCCCCAGGACCCCTTCGGTTCAGTAGAACCGAAGGGCTGCTGTACAGGCTATTCACTATAGCCCAAACAGCTCTCGAACTCAGGCGAGGGGCTCACTTCAACTGAGCCGAGGTGAAAGCCGAAGCTGGCCGAGCAGCTGGGCGGAGCCAGCCATGATCTTACGGCTGGCTCCGGCCACTTGCAGAGAGATCAGCGTCCCTGGTTACCAGCTAACCAGGGACACTGATCTCCAGACAGCCTAACTCTCCCGGGCGCTCCGGGAGTCTCCCGCTCCCGGCCTCCCAGGAGAGAAACACTGCTTTTTCTTTTTTTTTATTCTGACACAGAGCCGTTGGCTGGCGTCAAAATAAAAAAAAAACATTTTCGCCATAGGAATGCATTGCTAGATTCCTAACTAGCTATGGCACCTGCCCACTGCTGCTATCAATCAGCAGAGGGGACCTGCAGTTCTCCATCAGGTCCCCTCTAGTGATGCATGTTCGGCCGACCTGAAGCCACGCGAAACCACCCGATGTACGGCTGATTTCAGCCGATATATGGCTGAAATCAGCTGTACCAGCCTGAAGTGAATAGCCGAACAGCGTTCGGCTCACTTCGCTTCAGGTCGGTCTGTCACTCGGCTGCCTGCGGCAGCTTAGTGAGTAGACCCCTAAGTGTCAACATGGGGTGAGATCTTTGCTTTGCACACTCATGTGCAGTTAATCCCCATCTACAGTGTAGTTTCCTAAGGCTGAAGATGCTTGAGAGACAGTAGCATAAAAAACTATAGCGATTGATGGCTCAGCTGCGGTCAACAAGAAAAGATTTTACTGCAGAGCGGCAGATATATGATATGTAAAAGTGTACATATAAGGTGGGAAGGGTAGATTATTATTGCTTGGGGGAAGGGCTAAAAGATGTATCCCTTAATCTGAGTTTTTGTAACATCTTGAAAATAAATACAGGCTGCACTGCAGAGGTTCAGCAGGAGGACAGTAGGGTAATGGTGTATACTTCCTGAAGCTTTTACTGTGCAAATTCAATTTTTTTCTGCTACCTGCTGTGTTACCAATCCAATTTAAACATCCAAATCAGATTTGACTCTAAATGGAGACTGTGAGAAACTCTTTAGCACTGGCATTATTTTATATCAGGCATCCTGTATGTGACAGATGGAAAGTACTGTATTCTGGTATCACCAGCAGGTGTGTTCCAGGATCATCAGACCAAAGATAAAGGTACTGGGGTGGACGGGTTCACTGATGCACTGTCTGGATCACCGGCATTTGGAAGATAACGTTCAAATGTTAATGTATTCAAATAAATCGTCACATATATCAAATAGCCAACGTTTCAGGGCCACACAGGGTCCCTTCATCAGGGCAACATAGTGACTGTCACTATGTATCCCTGATGAAGGAACCCTGTGTGACCCGAAACATTGGCTATATGATATATGTGGTGATTTATTTAAATAAATTAACATCAAGATTTGAACGTCATCTTCTGCTTGCTGGTGATCCTCACTTTAGACTGATTGATCTACATGGCTCCATCCGTGATTATCATTACAAGCACCACCATTGTTATTGGTACTAGATGCTGCAAGGAGTACAGGGGGACACATTGGTATACTATGCTGGATCACCAATTAAACTACTCAGAAGGTAGGCTGCCCTCCCTCTATTTATCTCAAGGCATAATATTTGGCTTTTACTGTTGTGCTCCTGAGGGCCCATTCACACCATCCATGTATTCATCTCATAGTCCATTATATGAACGCACCGAACCCCTTAATCAAACCCTCCCCACGTTCTGGGTTAAGAGGGGGTGTGGTGGTACCATTGATTCCAATGGCACCGCAGACATGCCTCCCACCCACAGTGTGATTGCCCACACTAGAACACGTGTTACCACAATGCCCCGCATTCCAGTGCGGTGCAATTGTAAAAAATTGTCTGGTGGCAGCTCACTTTCACTTTACACATGTAAACAGAGTCTGTTTAAAGGGGCTCAGTCGCAGCAAAAGGGTTAAAGACCAAAGTTATTTTTTACAGAGATTGTTGGTGCCTCAGCTGTTAATGGATCTGAGCCATCTTCTTTCTTTCCGCCCCACCCCAAGTGGTGGAACGCCAGGGCCCTGTTGCACATGTGACTGCTGTGACCCTGGTAGTTCCACTGGTGCATAAGAGGTTAATTTACTAATGGCAAATAGCTTGTTCAATTTTCAAGAGAATTTTCCTTTAACTTGGTGAATGTTGTGAAAGTTCACAAATACCAATCATGTTCAGTTTTTTTTGTTTTTTTTGGCATACATAATGATTGGTTGATGGAAGTCAGCAGAGCTTCACCTGATTTTCCAAGCTAATGTAAAATTCCTTTGCAAAGTGATCAGCCTATTTGCCAATAGTAAATTAATCCCATATTCTGTTGGCTGATGGTAAATTCCAGTGTTTATGTTGGTATGTATGGTAATTATGTTGAAATCAGAAACAGATATAAAGAAAATTATTATTATTAAGTGATAGGAAATGATAAGTTAGCAGAGAGAAAACAATCAAATCCATCCATTGTGTGGCTGCGTTGCTAGCACATGAATATAAATGAGCAGGAAATAGAAAAGTGTGGGGAATTTCCAATACATTGTTGAATGCTCAAAAAATTATTAAGAAAATGGAGAAGGGAATAGACACAAAAATAACTTTAATCAAAATACGCCTTAGGGAAAAGATTAATGAAATGAGGAACCACAGATCTTCTGCCTCCCAAAATACTACAATATTATGATTACATCTTTAACTACCTGACTCATTAACTGAAGTATATGCCAATAAGAATTGTCACATTTCAAACAACGTTATGTTTCCCGTTCAGAGCATGGTGAAGTTATTTACAAATTAAATAAAGGATTTAAAAATAACGCTATCAAATTGAACAAAGCAAATGAAAGATTAAATTAAATGTGAACAGTTAAAAAACGGAAAGGAAAAGAAAGGAAAAGGGTTACAACTTAAGACCCCTGTATGCCATACTATACATGTATCAAATCCAGTTACAATTTGATGTAGAAGCCTTATATTGTTAACAACAAAATTCCTTTACTTTTCCGGAATTCAGGAACCACAGGAAGCTGCATGAGGTGGACTTCACTGGCAGGATCAACAGGTATTTGTGGAACTTTGCAGACAGATTAAGAGAAAACCGTAATTGGAAACTGGAACTATGGTTTCCCATCAAATAAAATATGTGCTGCAGCACTTATAATTCAGTGCTGCTGCACATATTTTATTTGATGGGAAACCA
This sequence comes from Nanorana parkeri, assembly GCF_000935625.1. NCBI lineage: Eukaryota > Metazoa > Chordata > Amphibia > Anura > Dicroglossidae > Nanorana > Nanorana parkeri. The sequence goes on along the minus strand of NW_017309774.1, from coordinate 25,403 downwards.
TAGTTCCAGTTTCAGTTTCTTAACACTTGTGAGATTGCTGGAGCTTAAAGAGTATGAACTCCAGCAAAATAGATATTATAACAATATCTATACATATGTTTGTATAAGAAAAGCATGTGACTGCTATTTGCAGGCTACATTTACATGGAATTACTGTCAGCTCAGTGTCAGAACCAGCTATCATACTTTTGAGCCAAACCCTGGCAATTAGACTGGCAGAGGGTGGAGGGCTGTAGGTATACAAGGTACATCCAAGGTCTATATTTTTGGGCATAATTTCTCCATCCGAGTTCTGTGAGTGAGGCTGCAGGGACCAGGCCTAGCAACCAGCCGGCAATTGTTCTTTAAATACGTCAGATATGCGAACAAGATGCTGCATTAAAGTGTGAGAATGCAGGAGTGTGCAGGGCTTGTAATATGTCCTGGGTTCTGACATCTTTATCCTGGTACTCATCTGCTCAGCTGTGATATGCTATGAAAGAAAGTGTCCTCAAATGAGAAAAAATGTAACTCCTGAATGAACTGATTTATCTGCATATTTTGAACAGGAAGCATTTTTAACAAAGAGGAATCTATGTTTTTTAATTTAATTTGCATTATGGTGCTGTTATCTTTCTATTTAGATACAAAACATTAGTTGTAAATCTTAGAAATGTAGTTTATCTGCTCTGCCAAAAGAATTAGTCATATTGGCATTATTGAATAATAAGCATTAGCACAACACAACAAGGCAGAGTAACCTTTTGCAAGGAATTTATTTTACATTTCCAAGAATTATATTTTACTATTCCTTAAGGTGGTCATACACTACTCAAATTGTGTCCTGTGAATCAACCGGAAGTTGAACCGTGGGTCGCCCTGTCAGCTTGGCAAACTTCAATTGAAAAATGGAAGGATCTGGGTGGAAAATTGTTGGCTGAATAGTCACTGTAGCTAATCATTCATGTAGGAAACCATAGCTGACAGGGGGTGATTCCAATATCGCCACTGTTCCACATAAACATGCATGGTCACATTTAATTTAATTTGGAAAGACTTTAGTAGAAGAGAGAGTTTATTAGAAGTTATTTGCCATATTCTCTCTAACTGAAATTCTGTACAGCCTGTCTGAGCAGAGTAGGCAGGGAGAATGAGGGGGGATGCTCTGACTTATTCCATTACCTTTATTGATCTCTGTAGTCAGCAACCTTCTTTCAATCAAGGAGCAAAGAATAGCCTAGGAAACATGAAAAAGAAACCTAGAGCACTACTTGCTGGGTGAATAGAGAAATGCAAAATATTTATAGGCAACATTTCCTATATTCTTATATACCAGGCTAAAAAAACAACAAACCTTTTAAAAAGTATTTTTTAACTCTTGCCAATAGTAAAGAAAGACATTACATACAAAAACCACCATATATTCCCTTTAACCTGTACATTTGTTAAAATGTGCAAGTCATGCAAATATTTTGCTGTGAATGTCCAGCCAAAGTCATGTTAATTGATAACAGGTATGGCCAAATGATCTGCTTACCAGACTCAAGTGACACAGTGTACATTGCATTTACTGCTGCTAGGGGACCCAGCTCGCATCCACCCCCAGCATGTCACCTACACCTCAGCCTTGCCCAGCTGCAACATATGATTCACAGAAGTAGGAAGAAATGGGACACAATTTAGAGCTTGTGGTATTTGTGTAGGAATACAAAGAACATGGTTACTCAGGTGTTCTGTGCTAAAAAGTGGATGTCTAGCACAAAAACATTTTGAAGAGAACCATAAAGTTGACAGGGTAATGGACATAAGCACCTCCAAAAGGATCATTTTAGATATGGTCAGTGCCTGGCCTAGGTTTCTAAATAAATAATTGCTTATATGTTCTAGCTGGAACTTTATTATTGAGTAACAATATTGACTGCATTTAATTAGTAAAACATTTTTTTGTTTGTAAGAAAAGAGGAGATAGTGAAGAAAATAAGAAGCACCTGATCTATAGCTGTGCAGTCAGCACTTGGGAGACATCATGGAAAAAATAAGCTAATAGAATACAATATTTCTTCAGATGCAGACTGGTTTTGAATTTTATTATTCTTAATAAGTGTATGAAGAGCTGTATTAAATTACAGTTTTCAGACTGTATCAATAGCAGCTCGTTTCTGTAATTGAACTCACCATTTTGTATGGGATAGTTTATTATCTTTCCATAACTTAGGAAGTATTCAGATTTATCATTTTAAATTATACTAGATTTATTTTAGCATCCCAGCATTTTAGCAAAATGTAATTGGCTTTATAGAATGTTTGCAAAAATGTATCTTTAGCATGTTTAATATAGAATGAGGGGGATTTACTAGACATATACACGCCAAAAAATTTCATTTCTGATTTTTCATTATATCATTTTTCAGGATTCAGGCTAGAAAGAGGGACCCCCTGGCAAAGCACCTTGTCCCCATGTCGATGAGGACAAGGGCCTTTTCCCCACAACCCTGGCCCGGTGGTTGTGGAGGTCTGTGGGCACGGAGGCTTATAAGAATCTGGGTGCTCCCTTTTATAAAGGGGGCACCCAGATCCCGCCCCCCCCTCGTAAATGAGTAAGGGGCAGTTGTTATCCCTACTCATTCACCAAATAAACTGTAAAATTGTAAATAAACACACAAAACCATAAAAAAGTATTTTATTTTTAAAAAAATGTCCATCAATGTAATTCCAAGGTCAATCACGTCATCCAGCAATGTAGATCCATGAAAATCACGATGGACGACAGCCACCGACTCGCCGAAAGAAAAAAATTCCTGACTCCCACTGACATGTCCGATCCCGAGAAACACCGGCCACAAAATGACAGCTCTGCTTTTGAATATAAACATTAATGTCATGGGACTTGCTCTGCCTCTTTCATTCCATTCCATTAGGGGATGGCTGTCACTGAATGTAAACAAAGGGGCAGAGCATGTGCTGTGGCGTCATGACTCGCTCTTCCCTTTTGTTGACATTCGGGTCAGAGTTGTCATTTTGGATCTGGTGTTCGTCGGGATTGAATGTGTCTACGGTGTTTGGAATTTTTTATTTCAGCGAGTTGGCAGCCGTCGTTCATTGTGATTGACGTGGATCTATATCGATGGACAACGTGATTGACCTGTGAATACATTGATGGACATTTTTGAGGTTATTTATTTTTAAAGGAATTGTCAAAAACCTGTGCAGTGTTTTTTTTCTAATAATGGACTTTTTTTTTACAGTATGATCTGCTACAACAACAGTACTAGCAGACGCTATTTTTTTCTGTGGAATCCACTAATTAGGTATTTATTGCATCTTTTACACTATTACATCCATTATATTCAATCCTCCTTTAAAAGAAACCTGACACAATCTTGTTGATTCAAAAAGGCAAAGATATGATAACATGTGTAGGAATAGGTTATCACTGAGATGACCAAGAGATATAGGAAGCTGAAGTTGTTTTCCTATAAAACCTAAGCTTTGTTCAGCCACACTCCAACTAGAGAACCTCACCTATGTTTTTTTATTAGTTGTACTGGCATCACAAAGACAAACATTTGGGAAAAATTTCCCTAATGGGCTAACATACAGAAATATGAAAACAAATTTTAAATCTTCAACAGTATCCAAAGCTGAAAATATAATTGATGTTAGGCTTTATGAATACAGATAATGCTGAGAAAATTATAAAATATACAGAGAGTAATAGTTTTATAGGTGAAAATTCAAAAAAAGCAAAACTCATCAAACCTTGAATGTTAAAGGAGCAGGAGGCCATACCAGATTCTACTCTTGTCGCTTATAAACAGGAAATATACGGTATAGTGGGATCAGGATCATGAAAGTTGGACCGGAAAGATTACAAAAAGTAGCCTGGTCTGGGAAATCTGGATTTCTGATGTTAGATGTATTTGGCCTATCACAGATTTCACAGTTTGTTACCTTTGGCATGAGATGTAAAGAGAGTTTTACTGTATAATTATATTTTCAACAAATCTGCAAGAACTGCATGATGCTATTGAGTCAGCAGGGAACAAAATCTCTAAAGAATGCATCTCAGGTTAGGTTACATTTTTCAGTTTTGGACGAAGGCAATGTTGGTCCTACCGAGGACTAGATAGGTGTAGAAAGTGGCCATTGAGTGTATTTACATAATTCATGTATGCAAAGATCAGCAAGAGGCATCAGCAGTACACTTCATACTAGACATGAACACAGTTTTAACAGCTCAATCCACCCTCGTTTAGCAAGGGTGTGTAGGGCATTACATTAAAAAAATAAGAAGAACAGGAAGGACCATGAGCAAATACTAACTGAACTATATTAATTCACCCTTGAAAAGTAACAATAAAATGGGGTGTGATCATCATATAAACATATAAATGGCACATATAGAAAAGACACAAAGATATTCCTAGAGATCTCTGCAAAAAGATATCTTTACTGTGAGGACTGTGAAAATGTGAAATATTCTTCCATGGAAATTGATTCTAGTCATAAATTTGTAGATTGGTTCCAAAACAAATTTAAGGCTTTCTTTAAAAAAAAAAACAACATACTGTATGCTGGATTTTTTAAGTAATAGTACTTAGTAATACACTTAGCAAATTGAGGTATGCATTTATTCGGTTGACTTTAACCACCTCAGTACTGGTTTGGTACCTCTTCACTACCAGGTGGTTTTTCAGTTCTCAGTGCTGTGTAAGTTTGAAAATTCCTCCTTCATGCAACACTGTAATAAAATGATTTTGATATAATTTTTTGGGGACAAATAGAGCTTTATTATATTTAGTGGGACTATTGTTAGAACAGCCTTTATTGATAAGCAGTTACCATTACAATTGTGTCCTATACACAGTTGAGGTGTTATACTGTGTAAATGTCAGTGTGATTGCATCTTTGGTGTATAATAATATATATATATATATAATGTTTTTCTTTTACCTCTGCATTTAATTTGAGCTCAACTTATTGTAAAGTTAATTTAAAACCTCCCAAGGTGTGCTGTGTATTCATAGATAGAGGAAAGACAGGGAGACCCAGTATACTGTTATATGCTGCTCCTTAGGGGGTGCGCTACACATGCACCTAATTCATCCTTTGCTATGTATGCTCCAAGATGGAGTCTCTCATAGATTAGAGTTAGGAACACACTCCACAGAGGGGCCTTGACAAAACATTGCAGCTTCCACATAATTTGCAAAAGTTATGCAACTAAAACCTCTGTTTTTTGTATGTTTTTTTGCACCCTGGCTGGTGAGTGTGCTATGAAATACTTTATTTTTGTACTTTGTAAAGTCCTTCCATGTGCACCTTCCTTTAAAGCTAGTTATCAATCAATGAGTGCATTTGCCATTTGTTTCACTTTTTGGGAAGTAGACACTTAAAGGTGATCTGATTTTTTGCTGCAATATTTCATTTTTTTGGGGGAAATGAAGAAACATGCCGTATTAAGAGGGTTAAAATATGGAGCTTGGTAATAGTGCACAAGATACAATAAATGTACAGGTCACATATAGTGGGAGAGGTGGGAGGGGGTGAAGGGGTTCATTTACAGGTCACATATAGTGGGAGGATAGATATGAAGGGGTTAATGCATAGATATGCAGGACAAGGACGGTGACAGGGTTAATATACAGGTCAGAGCAGAGACAGAATGCAGATAACATAAGCAGGAGAGGATTGGGGTTAAAAGGGTTAAAATTATTTGAAACTTTATTATTATTTTTTTGCTGCTGCAGCCAGGGGCATATCTTCGGCCGTCAGTACGGGGGGGGGGGCGGCATTGCTGTCTTGCCTAGGGCAGCAGTATTTGTAAATACACCACTGGCTGCAGCTAGTTGTTACTGGGAAGTAATGAATGGATACCTCATACCTTTTATCGCCAAGCCTGCCTGCAAGCATCCACTTCCCTGCTCTCACCACCATGCCTCATGCACTCCTCACTGTACCTTACACGCCCCTCACTTTCCTATGCTGCTGACACAACACCATTCACCCCTTACCCAGCACAGCACCCCTCCACTACCAACAAACCATTTGCCAGCATGGCTTATAACTCACATCTCACCAACACTTGACATAATAATTACCCCTCTTTAACAACCATGCTTTCAAACAACCACCCTAAGAAAGCCAAACCCACTTCTCCTCTGGACCACATTAATTTTGAGCAAAAGGAATAATGTTTATAAGAAGCAGAAGCGGTATTTGATTTTTACCAAGACCTACTCATAGGAGTATATTGGTGGGGTAAGTTGGCTATCCCCTGAGTCTAGGGACAATACAGCCAGAGCAGGCCTACGTGTACTTAGACAAACTGCACATCAGCAAAGAGTTAAACAAAGAATAGTCAAGGCTCAAATGAAGTGTTCAAGCCAGCTATAATACAAGTGTAGCCCAGGTACAGTATTGTCTCCTTTAAGAGTTAATTGTTGCTGCTGCCTGGGATCCCTGCAGTAGAAGATTATGGGAATTGAAGTCCACAGCTGAAAAAGGAATGTACTGAACTGAGTGACATAAACTAGAATTCCGAGGGTGCTGTGGAGCAGAGGAGAGAATGAATTGAGTGTGCATAGAGAAGCCCAGGCATTCAAGAGCGGGGCAAGCCAGCAGACATTTCAAAAAGTCCTGTTAACTGTCATTGAGAGACTGTGGCAACTATTGCTTGTAGATCTCTTGTGTGACAACTGCTGTACAGGAGAAGACGCTACACACTCCCTGCGGTAGGACACCACAGGAGGACTAAGTCATTGACATACATGGTCATTACTAGTGGTGCCTAATCTGAAACCGATGCGAAGAACCCGGGCTCTCTCTTCTCACTGACCAACCCAGAAGTCGCCATCTCTGCTGCAGAAAGGGTGAGAGGCCTCCGGCTACTGCACTACTGTTTGTCAGATTACTTCACCAATTGCACCTTGGGCCCCATCATTGGCTAGCCATAAAGAAATACCACTGGTCAGTTAGTTAGAGACCCGGCTCTATTGGGACTAGTGTCTTGCATTTTCAGTCTGTTGCCAGTTAATAAGACTATCTCAGTCAGTATAACATTGCGGTATGTGGTACTTATCTGCGGTAGATGTATGCACAGGTATCAAAGGTGATGTTACCAAATGCTGTTGTGTATTTTCTCCCTTCTTTTTATACATTTAACGTGGTGAGATCATATTTGTTTAGTAAAACTCTTATAAAACCTCACAAGGTGTGCGGGTGTGCTGTGGATTACCAAAGGTCTAACACAGAGGTACGACAGAGGACCCATCAACTATTCCCTGCGGCTCCTTAAGGGGTGCGCTAAACAAGAAAAATTGAAGATATGGCAGCTTCAACTTACAATTTACAGTAGGGTCATGGGATATAGAGTTTAAGCAAGATCATTGCAAGAAAAGACAAGTAGGATCAAGGTCAGGACAAGTAGGATTAAGTTCAGGACAAGTAGGGTCACTAGGTAGGTTAGCATACATAATCATGACCACAAGCCCATACAAAGCAACTTATTCAGATATTCTGGTAAGGGACTCCACCCCTCTTTCCTCAATATCCAAAGCCCCCATCCTTAACAAATATCAGGCAAGTGGTATTTCAGTACAATCCATTCTGGGTGGCATACTAATTTAACAGCAAAGTGTTTTCTTTCTTTTCCTCTTAAGACCTCCATCTTAACATTGCCATCTGAAACAGCTTATAGAATTTTACTACTAGCTTGTAAATTTCAGACCTACAAGAACTCTTTTTAAAACCTATATATAACTTGTAATTACCCCTGAAATATCAAAATAATGACATAGGAATGAGTCACAGACTTAAATGACATTTTAGATTCGATTGCCCTGTTGCATTTACCTGTGGCACTGTAATACTGTTTGTGTCATGCTATTAAATTATTGATTGAGCTAGCTGAGGGAAAATGTGAAAGACTTCTCAAAAATAGACAGTTTAATTACAAACATTTTCTTTAACATTTCGTTTCCCAATATGAAGATAACTGCACAGCAAAAAATAAATAAATGCATAAATATTGTATGTAATAGACATTGAGAGTGAAAACCCAATGTACACATACTGTATATATTACTGTAGTAGCATGTAATAAGAAAAGTACCTGCATACCCTATGCTATGAAACATGTGTAATACAGCCCTTATTTATCATGTTGGTAAATTTGGTGAAAGTATCATTGTAACACACTGTGGCAGATATAAGGACACAAATCCATACAGCTTTGACTGCCAAACTGTACTGTAGGACTGACCTGTGTATACAAAACAACCCTGCATGTTAGGACATAGCAGTGTATCAGATGCAGTGGCGTTACAAGGGGGTACAGGGGGTGTGGCCCGCATCTGGGTGACACCATTGGAGGGGTGACACCAAAATGACTGACAGTCATTTTGGTGTCACCCCCTCTGAAAAGTCAAGCACTCGGTCATGGACCGAGAACCTGACAGTTTCGGGAGAGAGGAAGGGACCCGGCAGAATACATTGTCCTGCTGGGTGACCGTCCCCTCCTCTCTCTGTCGGCAGGTATCGAAAAGATGACTGCGCATGTACGATAACGCCATCATGCACGTGTGTGGTGACATCATGCGCAAGTGTGATGGCGTCACGGTGGGGGTGTCAGATGTCTTATAATGCACTCGTGTACATAACACTTAAATCTAAAACCAAGACCAACAACTTATTATGTATCAATTTACAAGTCATTAGATGTGGTGACTGCATTTTTTCAGTCTTTTTTGCCATTTTTACCTGCTGATCCTGCCAGTAACACACTTACTGCCCTAGGTTGACAGTGCTCACTTACTGTACCATATTTATAGAAGAGCAGCAATGTCAACCTAGGCAGTTTCCTCCTGAGTTGGACTACAGAACACCTCCCCCTTTCCTCATTTCCATAACATGGGGAGGGGACTCTTTTAGTCCACAGATGTGAACTAGGCAGGGCTGATAACACTTCTTGCAATTTCAGTGCAGCAAAGGGAGAGTGCAGAGGAGGTTCCAAACTCACTGGGGGAATTTATCAAAACTAGAGCAGACACAATCTGGAGCAGATGTACATAGTAACCAGTCAGCTTCTCTATTCAGTTGGTTCAGCTTTGAAAATAAAAGAGAAAAGCTGATTGGTTACTATGGGCAACTTCTCCAGATTCTGTCTACTACAGTTTTGATAAATTCCCCCCACTGCTATTTGGCAGGATTAACAGGTCTGCTGCACTTATTGAGCAGATAAAACCACATGCTTTTTGATTGTATAGGTAACAGAACAGGGGTTTACATACACTTTATACTGCTAGTGGTTCCGTTGTATTCATGTTTCAAGTATGTAACATAAGCTGAGGCATTTTATGAGACATATCCAACCTTGATGTCTATATGCAGTAAATAAACATTTTATATTCATTTATGGCAGGTCCAGTGAAGACAGGTGTTGCTACTACGCTGGTAAGCTGAGGATCAGTGCTGCTGCTTTATAAGATTGACAGGGCAGGACAAGGGAAAAACTAAGACTTAAAGCCCATTTTCAACTTTGTGGAGGTACTTTTTCTAAAAAATAAAACATGCCAGCAATGTACACGAAGCAGGCATATGCAGTTGCTGTATATGAACACAGAAACTTAATTTTTTTGTTAGCTTTCCTCTTCATCATCCTAATGGAAATGGCCGCGTCTGTGCTTTGCAAGCAATGTGTGTATATTGCAAGTGAGTTCTCCACCTTCCAAGCCCTGTTCATTCCCCCCCCCCCCCCCCGGACAGTGTATTGTGTGTAAAGGCACAGCTGGTGTTCAGTGATCTTGTTACACATCACAGGGAGGGGGCAGCCTACTTTACAATCTGACCATGGTGTCAGACTGAGTTTCCTGTGGAGAAAATTTAGAATCTCTAGAATTCAGGCCTAATAAAATGTTCATTAAAGAACTATGAGGTGAGTGCTTTTCACTCACCTCATAGTTCTAGCCGGCTCAGTAGATCGGGAGGTGAGTGAACACATACCGGCGTTCGCTCACCTCTCGATCCTGTCACGGCTCTCTGCCGTGACAGGGGAGGGGCTGGATTCCCCCCTCCGATCCACCAGCGCTGACTGGCGGAACGGACGGGGGAGGGGGCGGATACAGCTGGCTCTGCCTCTAGATAGGCAGAGCCAGCTGTCAGTCATCCAGCTGGGCGGATCCTGGCATAATTGTCGGGATCCGCTTCAGCTGCGGCGTCTCAGTATACCGCGAGCAGCAGCTCACGGTATACTGCGGCGTCTAAGTATACCGCGAGGTACAGCTCGCGTTATAGTGAGCATAGGGTGACGGGAGGACGCTAGTTTGTGTCCTCCCGTTACCCTAAGGAGAACTATGGGGAAAAGCCTTAACCCCATAGTTCTCCTTTAAAAAATAAAGAAAGCCTGCAATGTGAGTCATGAAAATGTGCACACAAATACATAATCACTGCACCTCTACATTACCACAGTAAATGCTAATCACTTACAAAGGTGGAAATGGACTTTAAAGAGAAACTTTACTCGCCAATTTACTGTCTCTCAAAACAGTTACTTTTAAGGCAGCCGACTGTCAAGGTTATCAGTGTCCTTATTTCAACTCTCAACTGAACGTTCAAGCCGTCAATTAGCTGTTATCATAGCTAAACAACTAGTTAGTTTCCATAGTAAGTACATTTGTGGCACCATGGCAACTGCAATCCAAATAGAGGCTAAGATGGCACCTTACTTGGCAATAAGGGATAAGTGGTTGTAGTTCTGCTTAAACCTTTAATTTCGTTCAGCCTATAAGCTAAACAGTGAGAATAGCGTCATCTCTCCTGGTGGCTTCTGACAGCTAGCACCTGCCACTGAAATAATACATGAATATTAACTGCAGCTGATTGGCTGTAGTCACTGTTCAGCCAAAAACCTTTGGCCCTGCTCCTTCGACAAAAATTCAATTGATTAATTGTATCGAGTCTGCAGGACCAACCACTGTAAAATGTTTGGATGGTTCCTGGTCAAAATGCTAATAATGTATGGCCAGCCTAAGAGTACACAGAACCAATTGTGTTTTGTGGCTTTTCCTGAAATCCTGATGCCTCGGGCACTATACCAGAAGTACTTTATGGTGAATAAATCCTTGTCCAAATGTATGCAGATGGATTAGGGCTTGATTATTTTTATATAATACCTTGAACACTACTGTACTGCTTCTTCAACCAGACAGACATAATAAATCAGATTAGCACTGCAGAAATGTCAAATAACGTTAAGATTGTTTATCTCCCCGTGTGTGTATTTGTGTGTGTAGCTCTTTGATATTTGTCCTGCAGTAATGCTAAAACATTTGATAGATATGTTTACAAACAATGTTTACCAACATATTTTCTTTGTTTGTACTCTCCAGATAATAGCGTGTTTTGAACTGCAGATTATTGTTTCTACTTACTGATTCCTAAAGATCTTGTTCCTTTTTTCGGTTGTTTAATAATCGGGGCAGGATGGGGCTGCCGTATGAAAATCGTACGACGGTACGATCATCGGACGAAAAGTGTCATTCCGATGATCGCAAGGTGTATGGGCAGCCTAACATGGGTGACCGTGGTTGGGATAAGTGATAGTAAGCTCTTTTTGGATGGGGATTGGGTCATTAGAAAGAGGGACACCATCCAGCACAATGGAGGACATTTATCAAATAATTTGAGCTTTGCCCAATGAAAGAATGCATATGATTCACCTGGTTGGCCAATGGGGATCCTGTAAAGCACAGTAGTAGCCAGAGCTACTCCAGTAATGACAGTGATCTTCTGGTTCTTGTATGGTGCATTACTGAACGGCTTCCCTTTTGCTCTGAATTGTTCACTTGTCAACGCAGCCATTCAGAGAATGCCTTTTTTTTATCAATGAATACAAGGTGTCCACTGATTGGATGAGGGGCAGCTTGTGATCACTACCCATCATCCATTGCAATGGGTTATGGGGCTAGAATCTCCAGACACTTCCACATCTTTGGTCTTACGAGGAAGAAGTATACTTTCTCATTAAGTGCTATCTTATAGCATATAGTATAGTACTTCCTTATAATGGCAGTGATGTTTCACAGTGGACATCCCGAATGGGGAGTGAACCAGAGCTCTTCATTTATAACAGGCAACTTCACCTCCTGTTTGGCTCGGTCAATAGCAAGACAAATGTAGAAAAAATTATTCTCTTTATATTGTAACACAATTTATTAATTTTCTTTCTTTTATATTTATATCTTAAGTTTTTATGTTTTAAGTTATATCTTAAGCTTCTATGTTGAAATATTAAACATGCATAATAAGGATTATATATTGTTCTAAAAGCGAATTCTATATTAGCAGGCTCTGCTCATGAAAACATCTCTGCAATTAATATTTCAAAAACAGTCATAAATAATACAAGCAACCAACTCTGTGGCAATAAACTTCACTTCATTATCATTGACTTCATTAGGCAGTCTCTAAATATGTATTGTTTATGTAACACTCTTCAGCTTTGCAAAAGAAAAATGAAAACAGAGTCCCAGGTGCATGCACCAAGCTTGCTCTGTATTGCCTTACATAGAACATGCTTTGTTTGTTCAATACAAGCTATTTTACATTTATTTTAAAGTATAATGGAGATAATTTGTCATGGTCTTTGAGGGGCTTTATCAGCATCACAAAACCAGAAGCTATGTTCTAAATTTTTAAACAGATTTATGACGCTGGTTTGGAAGCTTCAGTCACCTTGGGGTAGCATCCTCTACACCATTTAGCTGCTAGTCAAAGGAAATGTTTAAAATATACACATTAGTATACTGTGAGCCAGTATTATTCCTAGGCAAAACGAAATACCTAAAACAAAGCTTTCCGAAAACAGTGTTTGCTCAAAGTAAACTTCATCTGCTGAGAGCAAATATGAAATATTTTCATGCTGCCGTGTGAACTGCTGAAAGCTCTGATGCATGCCTATTGTGTTCTTCACTTGTTTATGAGAAAATCATTCAGGCTTATATAATATGGCAAGGTACAATGTGCAAACTGTAAAAAAGTTGCTGAAAACGGTAAAAAAATATGTTTTAATGATCTAAACTCAATTATCTTTATTTGACTGAATATTATGGTTTTGTACTAATTATCATCATTACTGTTTGCCTTTTTAATTTTTTTTTACAATACTGTCTTACAATTTGTATAACCTAATAAGTACCGTATATTGTATACAGAGCACAAAATATTAAAGGGAATTACCAATGATAATGAAATGTCCCTGTTTTTATATGATACCTCCAGCAGCTTCTGAGATTTATAGGGCCTGAAACTACAAATTCTCATTTCACTAGAGCCAAATAGACAATTTTGTCAGTACATGGGAACAAATGTCTCAGATCAAGTAGAACTCCTTACCGAAAATCCCAAAGAAATATATTCGGGTGCTCGAAATAACAGCGGATGGCACTGCACTTAGAACAATCTTGAATAATGATGTCACCAGCAGAGCAGAAGCTTAAACTTCAGTGCAAATCCATTTATTAATAGTTACCACTCAGAATAGCAAGCACTTTCAGGGCCACGCAGGGTCCCCTTCATCAGGTTCAGAGTAGTACATGGGAACAGACAGGCAATTGTGATAGTACATGGACAGCAAACAGGCAAACATGACAATACACAGGAAACAAACATGCAATTGAGACAATACATGGGCAACAGGCGGGCAATCATGACAATACACGGGCAACAAATGGAAAATGTTTACAGTACATGTGCAACACACAGTTAATCATCACAATATGCTGAAAGCAAACAGGCAATCATGACAATATCAGAGCTATACTCACTTACATTACTTCGTACTAACCTCTGTAATCGGCTTTACTAACTACTGATCTCTGAAGTCTGCTTTACTTATTTCTGACCTTTAAGCTATCTCTGTGATCTGTTTTACTTAAAACTGATCTCTGATATCTGCGTTACTTACTACTGACCTCTGGACTGTTCTTTACTTACTCAGGACCACTGAACTCTGAATTACTTAGTACTAACCTCGGAACGCTGCATACTTCTGACCTCTGGACTCTGTTACTACTGATCTCTGAACTGTGTGTTATTTACTACTGACTCCTGATCTCTGTTACTTACCACTGAACTCTGCATTACTAACTACTGCCCCCTGAACTCTGCAATATTACTGCCCCCTGAACTCTGCGTTACTACTGATCTCTGAACTCTACTTTACTTTCTCCTGAACCCTGAATTCTGGTTTACATACTACTGACCTCTGTACTCTGCTGTGTTACTTACTCCTGACCCCTGAACTCTGCATTACTACTGATCTGTGATCTTTGTGTTACTGACATCTGATTCCTGCATTCCGGTTACATTCTACTGACCTTTGAACTTTACACTAGTTACTCCTGCACTCTGAATGAAAGCAAATGCCAAGTTTCCCACAGAAGCTAAAACTGTAGGATAAGTTTATATTTTTGCAGTGACAATTACACCAATGCTGAGGCCTATTTTTTTACTCCCACACTACAATCCATACAAGCTGAAGTTACAACTACCTTATTGTCCACACCTACAGGCATTTTTTTATTGATACCTTTTGTATCTTGGTGACTCTTATTTGAAATCTGTTTATTTTGTCTTCATACCTTTTTATGTCTCTTGCTCTAGAAATTGATCATCGATTGTTTGAAGACAACGTTACAAATACAGTTAAAAATACAGGTGAGATTTTTGTACATGAGTGTGGTTAAAAGTAGGAATGGTCAGGAGCATGTCCTCAGATTTCATTTTGAAAACTGAGGATATCTAGGGGCAGAAAAAAATACTGCACGGGAAATCTCTGAATAGAAAGTGAATATTACAGCAAAGCTAATTTTGTTATTTTATCTTTTAATGGTATATTTATTTTCATGTCCTTGTGTTTGGATGGAGTTCAGTTTTAAGCACTAAAAAAAACAGGGACATTGCTTATATTCTCCAATATCCTCCTTTGGAGTATTACGTTAAATAACAGGTGCACTTTCTACAGGCCAGTGGAGTCACAAGGAGGGCGTGGAGGGGGCGGCCCGCACCCGGGTGACAGTCATTTTGGTGTCACCACCCCTCTGAAAAGTCGGGCACTCGGTCAAGGACCAAGAGCCCAACAATTGCTCGAGAGAGAGAGAGAGGAGGGGATCCGGTGGCATACCTTATCCCGCCGGGTGATGTCCCCTCCTCTCTCTGCCGGCGTCCATCACTAAGATGGCCACTGGAAGTTAACAACGCTACAGCGCGTGACATCATCACGCGCATTAGCGATGGCGTCACTGCAGGGGTGTCACCCGGTACCCGCACCAGATGTCACCCTGCCTCGGGACTCCTCTGCTACAGGCTTCTACTTTTTGTTGAAAGCATGAAATCCTTTAAGGCCCCTTTCCTAGGAAACAGCCGTCTGAAATGTAAATACATTGCAATGTCCCTAAGTAACTCCCTACTAGCATTTTAAACATTCTAACTGATGTATGTGATTACTTTCACAGTCACATTGGCCAATATTTTCTTAGGGACTTGAACTAAGATTTGCATTTACATTCCTTGGACTGTGTTTGTAATTCAGCATTACATCTCTAAGTATAGCAGGTATGCGGTTCTGCTGAGGAGCCTTGAACTCATTCTGTTATAAATTTGGTTTAAGCTTCATTCCTTCTTCAAGTTTTCAGTTGTGCCACCTAATTGAAATTTAGAACAGACTGACTCCCAGCTCCAGTAATGCCCGAATTAAACATTGACTGACTGCAAAGTCTATGATTTAATAGTTTGTACAGCAATGCTGTAGCTCATGAATAAATTATAGCACACTGTTTGTAACCTAATTCTTTTTCCCCAATACCTTGCAAACTGGTATTACATTTTTTTGTGGACAATTATATTCTGACAGAATTATAATGCTTGCCTACAATCTTTAGCGTACACATACCCAATATTTGGTTGAGCTGAATATGAGCGAGTGAGTGACTGTGAATGTGTGACTATTTAGGTAATCTACAACGTAATGTAAACTTACAAAGAATATTCTATAACCTCATACTGATAACCATTGATTTATTTTTATTATTCTTTTTCATTGGAGTTTAATCAATAACCTGTGACTTTTTTATTTCAAAGGCCTATAATAAAAACAAACAAATAGACAAATATCAGGTACAAGTACCCCATGTACTATTTGACAATCCATTTGTATGGTTTAAATAGTCAATCTATCATAGCGGGAAGCACAAAAATACATTGCGATATGAATTGTTGCAGCAATGTCCAATTTCTTTATATTGGATTTCAAAGGACAGAAATATATACACTCATGTAGCAGACACATTTACAGCATGAATCAACTTTATTGTAGAGGTTTCCACCATAGTAAAGAGAGGAACATTTGTTTTGCAGCACTAGTAAAATAGCAAACAGCACAAAGTTGGAGATTGATAGGTATCTATATCATTACAATATTAAAATCTGCTCTCTCATGGTTCTCCTCCTACTTATCTATGCGCTCCTTCAGTGTCACCTACAATTCTGACTCTTTTGTATTGTATTGTAACTGTAATGTCTTCCTTATATTGTAAAGCGCTGTGCAAACTGTTGGCGCTATATAAATCCTGTATAATAATAATAATTAAAATATTAAAATCTTGTTGAACCCACGAGTATATATTGCAAGCAGACAATACATTAGAAATAAATGTGATGTTCATTTTATTTGTTTGGGTTCAAATTAGTGCTTGGTATCTGTGGTCTTTTAATTGTTGGAAAACACCTGTCTGCTCTTTGTCTAGAATATTTTAGCCTAGTCTTGTTCATCCAAACTATCCTGCCACTGGACAATTTTTACATTGCTTTATCCTATGCAATATGCATTTATTGTAAAGAAATATAAAATGTAAAGAAATACTTAGCTAAGCAAAGTATATTTGCTTGATCTGGTTTCATTATTGAAAAAAAGTTTGAGGGTTTAATACTACTTTAACCTTCCTGGCGGTATGGTTTTTAATTTTTTTCATGTCATTTTTCGGTCTATTTTTTTTTCGAATGTTTTTCGTCTTTGTCGTTTTTTTCAATTATTTTTTTTAAATATCCCGCCGGTTCCGCCCCCCTGCGACGCGTACCCTCGCAAGCGACGGAACCCGGAAGCCGGCATCGGCCGCAGAACACAGCGCGGCTCGAGGGACAAGGTAAGTAAATGCTATGCAGCTTTCCCGAGTGTAGCTCGGGGTTACCGCTTATGGTATGGAAAAGTAACCCCGAGCTACACTCGGGAATACCACCAGGGAGGTTAAATTAGCCTCTGACAGGACATTTTTTGCATTAGTGAGAGCAGTGAGAGTCTCAGCAAACAGCTGGCCAATTTATGTCTGCCAGCCAAAGCAGGCCTATTACTGCTTGTTTAAAAAAAAACTTGTTTCACTGGAAAAAATTAAAGCATGTGCCACTGGAATAAAATAAATAAAAGGCATTTTAAAAATTTTTTAAGGAATCAGGTTGGGTACTGCTGCTATAGGTAAGCCAAATAAGTGTGGCCTTCAGATTGGCACAGCAACAGTGCGTAGAGAGCTTCATGGAAAGCAGCTGCATCCAAGCCTTACATCACCAAGTGCAGTGCAAAGTGTCGGATGCAGTGGTGTAAAGCACGCCTTCACTGGACTCTAGAGAAGTGGAGACGTGTTCTCTGGAGTGACGAATCACGCTTCTCTGTCTGGAAATCCAATGGACATGTCTGGGTTTGGCAGTTTCCAGAACAATGCTTGCCTGACTGCATTGTGTCAAGTGTAAAGTTTGGTGGAGGGGGAATTATGGTGTGGGGTTGTTTTTAAGGGGTTGCGCTTGGCCCCTTAGTTCAAGTGAAGGGAACTCTTAAGGCATCAGCATACCAAGACATTTTGGATAATTTCATGCTCCCAACTTTGTGGGAACAGTATGGGTATGGCTTCCTGTTCCAACATGGCTGCGCACCAGTACACGAAGCAAGGTCCATAAAGACATGGATGAGCAAGGTTGGGGTGGAGAAACTTGACTGGCCTGCATAGAGTCCTGATAGAACAACCCGATAGAACACCTTTGGGATGAATTAGGCTGGAGACTGTGAGCCAGACCTTCTCGTCCAACATCAGTACCTGACCTCACAAAGGCACTTCTGGAAGAATGGTCAAACATTTCCATAGACACACTCCTAAACCTTGTAGACACCTTCCCAGAAGAGTTGAAGCTGTTATAGCGGCAAAGGGGGGGCCAACTCAATATTGAACCCTATGGACTAAGACTGGGATGCCATTAAAGATCGTGTGCATGTAAAGGCAGGCATCCCAATACTTTTGGCAATATAGTGTGTATGTATGTATGTATGTATGTATGTATGTATGTATATATAGGTGTGTGTTTGTACTTTTGTGTGCACACTCTAATGTAATAGGCTGCACACGCCGACGGCTATGGAGGACGCACACAGAGACCATGTTAAGTGGTCCATTGTGTCTTTCTCTTGCCCTTTTTTAAACCTTTTTGTCTCAGTATAGATCTGTCTAAAATCAAATTTGCTCACTTTGGGGGAGATTTCTTCCCACTTTATTGTCCACAGGACACAATGGGAAGTGAAATCTCTTGAATTGGACACAGATGGCAAAAAACACAAACTGTCAGGAGTTTTAACCATTTCCTACAATAACCAACGTGGAATAAAGCAGGCTTTGGCTTTACACATACTTTAATGCTTCTGCGGAAAAAATAAGAACTATGAAACACTACAAAATGCATATTTCACATTCTGCTCAATAATGTATCAAATTGAGCTGTCCAGCAACACAGCACTTGCAAGATTGTTTATATCCCAAATGCACCACTGCTTTCAGCAACAACCTTCTTTTTTTTCAATTCTAAGAATCCCAAACTTTTTTTTTTGCACTTACCTTGGAGTAAGTGAAAATAAAGGTACTTTAAACATCCTAATCAAAATTCTTATGCTGAAATATATTACAAGGGCTTCAGAATGCAGTTTTTAATATTTCATGTCATAAATGTTACACTCTGACATTTAAATTCCCATTTCCCTCTAAAATATATTTTCAAATACATTCGTATGAAGAATTTGTAAGAACTTGATCCTCGAATTCGGTTGCTTCATCTCTCTACAGGTTTCATCCCTGGAAAGTTTACTTAGCAGAATAAAGCTCTTATTGCCCAATATATTTTTATGAATTATGACTGCAAACTGTCAAGCGTCTCCAGTTGAAATAAATGTAATCAATCACAGCAACATGTCATTTCCCACGACACTCATGGTGCAGTCTGCTCTCTAATTACATCTCGACTTACTGCTCGGAGGTGTGCCTCTTAAAGCTGCAGTGTCTCAGGAGCAGACTCTGGAATTTTTCCCTTCAGTTAGATAAGACTGTGGAAGAAATGTTATTGTTTACAAAGACTACCTTTACAAATATATATTGCCTTTCAGGTTTTGTCACCTCCTAAGTTACAATAATGCAGTGTGAATCTTCTCAGCAGGCTTTCTGCATTCAATCATTTCATACTATTTGAAATATGTTACATTATAAATAACAATATAGAACAGCCATTCTATAAGGTAAAGAATACTCTTCTCCTGCAGTTTTCATTGTATTTGCAAATGAACCCCCCCTGGATATTTTGGTGAAATGCATTTGGCGTCCATGGGAAAGGCTAAATTAAAGTGACTTAGGTGGTTTTTAAGGTGAATTAACTTTAAATGGTTTCCGTGGAATACGGAAGTTTCTTTCAATTATCCTAAAACCCATCATCAAGCCTATGTTTTAGGGGTTTTTTTCACAGAAAGAAAAAAAAAAAGCGAAAAAATTAAATAAACAAATTTAAAGCAACAGCACACATAATAACAATCAAATACTCAAAAAATGAGAAGATGAAATGAACACAAATACAAACAATAATAAATGAAAAACTAAACTACCCAAGCTTATCCTAAAACCATGACAAAAATAAGTCTGCATGGGTAGGTTCAAGCACTGAAATGGTGCGGAAAAGAGATGCGATCTCCTGCAAAGATTCCTTTTTCAGACGTGAGCCATGGGAAATAAAAACCCCTCCCAAAATGCACTTCATGGCCTCCCATTGGGTCAGTAAAGGCATGTCATCTCATGCATGATCCAAAATAAAGTTAGCATTGGTGGACCTAACCTCTTCCGCACATCTGCGATCAGCCAACAAGATTTAATTGAGACTCCAGGTAAAGCATCTAGACACAGTGGTGGCCACATCCAGATCAACGAATACGGGGGCATGGTCCGACCACAAAATAGATCTAATAATCGTGGACGGTGAACAGCAGGTCTTGAGAAATGAAAATATAGTCGATCCTACTATACATATTATGGGGAAAGGAATAGAAACTATAGTCCTTGTCATGTGGGTGAAGCAATCTCCAACTGTCACAAAGTCTAAGAGATGAGAAAGCGTGTTTGAGTTTGTGTAGGGCTGCACAAGGGAGAGAGGAAGAAGAATCCCGCTCAGGGTCTAGGGGAATATTCAGATCTCCTTCCGCTTGAAAAGTCCCAGAGAGATGATAGGGTCCGAAGCCCAAAAGCTGTCTGACCTTGGTTAGGAAAGTAAAGATTAGCAATTGTATACACCTTTTAATAAAGACAGATTTTAACAAATAGAGCTCTGCCCAAGCCATCACCCAGTGACTCCAGCACCTGACATGGTAAACCTTTACAAAAAGCAATAGAGACACCGCAAGTCTTGGAGGTTGGATGGGAATTATGAATCCAATGAGGATAATAGCGAGTTTGTAAGAGAGGGAGTGAATTTCAGCAAAAATGTGTGTCCTGAATTAGGAGAATATCTACCTTCTTTTTAAAGAGATCATATAAAATTTTAGAATGTTTTTCAGGGACGTTCATACCATGTATGTTCAAAAAGCTGATCTTGGGAGGGGCCATTGAGAATTGGGAAAAGGAAAGTAAAGGGAGAAGAAATTAAATAAAAAATGAATAGTTACCAACATGTCACACGTAAAGGCACAAAAGTAGCCACCTTAGAGCCACCAGGAAAAAGACTGATGGGTAGTGGAATTTCGCCTTGTTTTGAGTGCCAGGAGAAGACTGTGAACTTCTGGGTGGCTTGGAGACAGATTGTCATTTGTTGCGCAGAGGTAAGCCATGTAGTAAGGCTTCAAAGGCCAGTGGGGGAGAGCCATATGAGGAAGGTCAAATGTTCACAGCAAATGAGGAAGGTCTCCGAGATGATGAAACATAGCAGACTAGCCATCTTTATGTGCCATGAGACTGAATGGGTACCACCAACGGTATCTGATCTCATGCTGTCTCATCAAATCCAAAACCAGTTTAAGTGATCTCCACAAGGCCAGGGTGTGACGAGGGAGGTCAGGAAGAAGCTGAATAGGTGAACCGTTGAAAGGATCTTATCCTGGTTCCTGGCGGCAAGCATAATGTCCTCCTTGACATAGAAATAGTGTACCCTGCACAAGACATTTCTCAGTTTTGAAGGGTCCAGGTTCTTAGGGCAGAAGGTCGGTGGGCCCTATCCAACTCAATAGCATCATCTTTAGGGCGATAAAGCTGGTTATTAAATAAATTAAATATGGAGCATAAGGCAGAACAAAGGCCAGAAGGGGCGAACCGATTCAGGATGGCCCTGTATACGAATGTTATTATGCCTGCTGCGATTTTCCTGATCATCAACATGTGCCAGTAGATCATGCAGCTGATTGGTATGTTCATTTAAAGCCTGTTCATGGACATCCAAGCAGTCCTGAACTGAGTCCAGGGTATTTTCAAGATCATGCACTCTAATACCAAAATGAGATATATCCTCACAAACTGACTGCAACTCCTGCTTGTAAGTCGTCTCAAGACATGTCGCACAAGTTTCCAAATCTCATCTTGTAGTGTTTAAGTCCAATATATTGGTGACAAAATCTCAATTATATACATAAAATATAAATTCATATATATTAATAAAGTGCTTCAGTAACTGTTCATGCCATTTTGTGACAGTTCATATATGTGCATTTTCAAGCGTTCATAAACCACAGTGTTCAGACTTATACCCTTTAAAAGAAAATGATCTTGCTTTGTTCAGCATGTATCAATTGTACATGTAGTTTGGAGAACTACTGAAGAGTAAATATTGATTGTATGATTCGTTAATTGTGGTGGCTAAGTATAAGATCTAATGATCTTGGACATAGAGGAATGAGACCTAGAGAGATTTTAAGTGCGCTTGTTAGATTGCACAGCTATTATTTGTTTAAAGTAGCCCACAGACATTTTATTTGTTTGGTTAATTGTTCAATAATCTGCTTGTATTTTCTTTGGCTTAGTTATGATCTTTTGAGAAGAAAACACCTCTGAGTATTCATTTGGGACATAAGAGAAGGATTTGTTTATTTTTACCTACTAGTCATTACTGTGATAGCAAGCCAAAGATTTCCCTTAGGTATATTATGTATGCTATCTTTAGAATTAAATGAGTTAAGCTCTTAACAAATAACACCTTTCTAAGCAGGAAGACATCAAAAGGGGAAACAGATTGTAGCATTTATCAATATCTTAACCTTCATCACTACCATAAGCAAAAGAGTTCATGGATACAATGAAAAATTAACACTTGTAGTCGGTTAACTTCACGATTATAAGGACAGTTAGGACATCTGTGGACCTCAGTGATGAGTGATTCAATATGCCAAAGTCAAAATTCAGACTGGTTGAATTATTTTAGACATAATTTGTAAAGCTTTTAGCCCATCGAAAAAATATATGTTCTGTTTTTCCTCATTGTATACACACTTTCAGTGATTGACAAGCTTCCTAGATGTTTTTCCCAACCTTTGCAACAGCTAATCAGAAGTGTGAGGTAGTGTGAGGCACTTCCCTCCCCTATTTGTAGTATCTAGCTACAGCATTTTAATCTGCTGTAGGGACAGAAAGGAGCAAGGCTGCAGTGCAAAACAGAAAAATTACTTCAACAGTGGTAGACTACTGGGGCTATAGGTCTCAACAATCCACAAACAACGTGCATTTTATTATAACATTGGTAAATTTATCACGTGTGTTGTTCTTTAGTACACAGTTTAGTGGACAGTCAAGCATACACAAAGGGGGTGACAGGCTAGGTACTAAGAAAATAAGGGCGATAGAGTGTGTAGAGAAAAATGAAAGTAAAGACAGAGAGAGAGGAGAATTAGCAAACCTCATTGTCTTCTAGTGCATATCAACTATCATTTAGATTATTGTTCCAAGTTGTTTTTGATGTGATAATAGTGTTGCAGTGAGCCGAATAATTTTATGCCTGCTCGCAACCAAAGCATAATTTTCTTATAGAGTTATTGGTGTCACAGAATGTACCATTGCACATTACCCTACTGTCAGAACTATTTGGCAGAAAGAAATTAATTTAAAGGCCCATACATATTATTATATGGGCATCATGGAAGCCATTTTGTCTGTCTGGTAGAAGGTGAATGCAAGTTAATATTCTTAGACAAAGACTCTTGCAGGAAATGTTTAGAGTCTTACTACATTCATTCACAGGTCGTAAATTGTGGGGTCCCAGACAAGATAAGGACTGACTATGGTGCCAGGCTGTTATAATGAGATTGATGACCTTCATGTCTCGATTTCAGCAATGGACAAGAGAATGGAATGTTTAATTTTTTTTTCTCTCTCTCATTACTGGAAAAAGGGGCTCATTTAAAAGTTGCCTGATGAAACATTACTATTAATTGCAGTGATTATTTTAGCAATAATTGTATTGTATTATTATATCATATGAAGCATATGAAATCTATATGCCTATTTAATTGAATAATTTCAAGTAAATTTTTATACATGTACTTTTATAATATCCAAACTATATTCATTATATATATTATTTGAGTGTACCCATTGAAATATATTAGTATGTATTATTAATATGGGGGGTTTATATTTTAAGTACATAGAATTAGGTGTATATGCCAATGTATTTTATCAGTGAAACTATGGGGTCTATTCACGAAGCTGCCGAAGGATCTGGCCGTAGCTTCGGCCGATCCTTCGGCCGATCCTTCGGCTAGCTTCGGCTCCAGGACTCCTTCGGTTCAGTAGAACAGAAGGGGTGCTGTACAGGCTATTCACAATAGCCCGTACAGCTCCCGATCATGGCCGAGCGGCTCAGCCGAGCCGAACGCATATGCATGGGCTCGGCTGAGCCGTGCTGAAAGCCGAAGCTGGCCGAACGGCCGGCCAATGGCCTGCTTCTGACAGCTGGGCGGAGCCAGCCGTGAT